>NC_134833.1:89338754-89391044 GCF_004210375.1 Tachypleus tridentatus
TTAATCGTTAATGCCTAAGGTTTGTTGTTGGTCCTAACTGAATAGTGAGAGACCTTCCTGATTAGAACAAATCGAATCTTTAATCTAGACACTTAAGAAATATTACCTAGGTTAACCCATAAATTTCACAAACTAGTTAACATATTAACACCATAATTAATTATTTCTTCAATTGTTCAAGAGCTTTAAAAACCGTATTTAAAATCACACCCTTTTTTAGTTGCTTCTCCAGAAACACATTACCTCTCAGCTACAAAATTACGTTAATGATTCTTTTTAAAGGATCGCGAAAGTCATGAAAGAGTAAATGTGCCGGAATGTTTGTCAAGTCCATAATGTAACACTTATTAGCTCGATGATTTAGTTCCACGCCTTCATTAGGTTTTAGAGCTAACACACGCCGTACTGCAAGAACCCATTACGTCTGTAACCAAAGTACGAGCAGAGAGACAATATTAAAAGTATACTACGGTTAGCTTTATTACTGGCACCGAGACTTTACGACAAAATTGTAATAAATATAGTTTAGAACATCTGAGGGTTGTTAGTCTTTACTTATTTCTGACAAGCTTTGGTATGTAGTAAAAGTGATTTAAAATTACTTTTATTAAACATTGGATGCTAAGTCGAAAAATGACAACAGCAGAAAATTACATCATTTCGAACAGGCCACTGCTCTTCTTCTCAGCATACTTTTATCATTAAAGAACAAACGAATTGCTTTTGTGCGTGTGGGATGGTATCAAGACTGCGTTTATACTAATAAAATATTTCTTGTTTACGTTGCTGCTTAAGAAGCTTTAGTTCGAAATGGATAATGTTTTATCATTTACCATTCATCCTGTGTAGCAAAGTAAGATGTTTTTAATAACATATTTCTAAAAACATCTCCCTTGACAATTTTTAGATTGTCCCCCATGCTTTCTCGATTAAGCCTAACTGTCAAGTGTTTCTTTATTCCTACACTGCTTTGTATCAGTGAATATTAATTAAAATGTATAAGCAGACGAGAATGTGACGCTAGATGTAAAATGCGAAAGTGAAAATAAAAAATTATATTAAATAGAAAATTCATACTTATTTAATTCAAGAGTGTTATTAAGTATAGAACGTATGCTTTATGTATGAATATTGTAACGAATCGCTGGGAAATGGTAGACATACTCTAGTGACTAAAGCTTTTTTGGAAAGTTAACACTAAAGAAGCTTTTATTGCTTGTACTGCAAATTCTATGTAGCGAGACAGATTTATACAAGCAACGTATGTATTTTCTTTAAATAATATTTAAAACCTGTAATATGCTTCATGTCTAATACCTTAATAATGCAAATATTCAAATAAACAATTTTTACAATCTTTTGTATTTAGTTTTAACACTTAAATGAGGTTAAATTCATACTTGTGGAAAATATGTACTACTTCAAAATATACTCTTCAAAACAAGAAACGCAAAAGGGATATTTTTGTTATTTTAAAGAGAAATATATGTAATAACGTTACAAGCTCAGAGTATGTGATGTTACACGTGTTAAGACACTGATTGTCAAACCAAAATGACAATAAAAGTTGTGCACTTTGAAAACGGCGGAAAACATCAGATTTTTCGCCAAAACGCATGCGTGTCCAATTGTTTGAGAGATCTGCATGTTCTGCAAGTGCTACATGTGCAAAATACCTATAAAAAGTGACGGGTTCTCGGTTTCCATGGCTCAGTGTTAAGCGACCGACACGCAATACAGTTACGCCAGGACTGACTGAAGCACAACCCAACAACGCCATTGGTCGCTTGGAAGCAGGCGAATCTCAATTAGATATTGCCAGAGCTGTGAATGTCCACCCAAGCACCATCACAAGGCTATGGAATCGTCACCAACAACATGGATCAACTCGTGACCGTCCACGATCTGGCAGATCTCGTGTGACCACGCCCGCACAAGATCGCAACATCCGGTTACGTCACCTTCGGTATAGGACCACCAATGCGACGTCTACTGCCTTAACCATACCAGGGCTGCTTAGGATTTCCGATCAGACCGTACGCAACTGTCTACGAGATGCAGGAATCCGACCTCGACGTCCAGCAACATCGTCAAGCACGGCTGTAGTGGACTCGGGCTCATCGGGTATGGCCTCATCGACGATAGAGGCATGTTTGGTTCAGCGATGAATCACGTTTTATGCTTCGTAGGCAGGATGGAAGGACCCGTGTTTACCGTCGCCGAGGTGAACGTTTTGCAGCAAACTGTGTGCAGGATGTTGACAGATTTGGTGGTGGCAGCGTCAAGATGTGGGCTGCCATCACCTACAATGCTAGAACAGACCTTTTGCACATTCGAGGGAATCTTACGGCTCAACGATACGTCGATGAGATTTTTAGGCCCCATGTGCAACCCATCATGGTGAACGTCAACGACGTTTTTCAACATGACAACGCCCGTCCTCACACAGCCCGACTCACCACTGTCTTCTTGAGACACCACAACATCAACGTTTTTCCCTGGCCCTCCAGATCACCAGATTTAACCCCCATCGAACATCTTTGGGACGAGTTGGACCGACGTCTGCGACGGCGACAACCTCAAACCGCAGACTCTGTAACCTCTTGATATTGTACACACTTTTATTTTAACGTATTAAATTAATTAAACAATAAAAAGTATGTTGCACGTGCATATTTTACCATAAATTAGGCTGACTCTTTTTCATCAACTACCGGCCGATTTCAGTCTAGGTTGAAATTGAGGTCGTAACAGAAAAAAAAATTGACCAAGAAATAACTACATGTGACAAATAGAGTGTTTTTGAGTAGAAACAAAAACGTGGTTGGACACCGATAATTTAAATGTTACAAGTAAAACTTTTCAGTTTAGTTTTTCTCCTCTTTTGTTTTTAATTTTGTTGGGAGTATAATTGAAGCAATTTATGGACATAGGAGTGAAAAACTTGTGTGTACCGTAATGTACTACATGTACTTCCACAGGGTCCACAAATGTGTTTTGTTTCAAGAGGAAATTAAAAATAAAATTAGGAGTAACAAATATTTTTATTTCTTGCTTTTGAAGTTCATACGTCATGCTGTGTTGTTTCCTACCGAATACATAGTTATTTTCGTGATTCGTGGCCTTCGCAAGAATTATTGACGTTACTACGGTACAAAATGGAATTTAAATGTCCCTTATGCGAGGTCATTTTAGTGTATACTTATTGACTGACATACAACACACTACTGTACATTGATGCAAATAGCTGAAACATATGCACCCTACAGGAAGCCTTTTCGCTTCTTTTTCAGGAAAGTTACCTTATTACAAACAAGCAGGCCCGGCATGGATAAGTTGGTTAAGGCGTTCGGATCGTAATCTGAGGGTCACAGGTTCGAATCCTGATCGCATCAAACATGCTCTCCCTTTCAGCCGTGGAGGCGTTATAATATTACGGTCAATCCCACTATTCGTTGGTAAAAGAGTGGCACAAGAGTTGGCGGTGGGTGGTGATGACTAGCTGTCATTTAAATCTAGTCTTACACTGCTAAATTAGGGAAGGCTAACGCAGATAGCTCTCGAGTAGCTTTGCGCGAAATTCAAAAGACAAACAAACAAACATAATAGTTTGGGATGTATTAAACACTTAAATTTTATGGTAAACAATTTCATCAATTCTAGAATGATGTATACATTTTGTGGAAACTTAAAATATTATTAATGTTATTATTAATCGAGTAGCCGTAATGAATAACTGTACACGATGTGTGTTGAAAATGTGAAGGTGTGGATTTAAATAAGACTAATTGTAATTAGTAACTATATGTTAAGCCTAAATAAACAAGAGATGAAACCTGTTCAGCCTCTTATTTGAGATTTGAATGCGTCTGAACAATATAAATATCTATTATTTACATGTAATTTAATCTTCACACAGTGTTAATGTCTTTGAAATTGATTCTTGTATGTTTGCGTCAGACATACAATACGAAACGCATCGAATAGTTCATTAATTATTGATTTAAGCAAGTTAAGTAAAAAGTAAGTATGAACAAAGAGAATTATTACAATATCCTTGAATATCATAACGAAGAAAATTACTTGATTTTTTCTTCTTGACGAAGCGTTTAACTAATCAGGTTATGTCTTAAATACGTCAGGAAATTGTCAAATATCAATTAATAGTCGAATCTTCTATAAGACTATTTCATAACTGATCAAAGTTTCTATGATCATTATAAAAGGTGCAAAGTAAAATAATAAGAATTGAATAGGCTTAGGACAGAGTTTCGTAGCAACTCGGGTGAGCAAAATGACGTGACACGTAAGCCAAGATCTGACTTACTCTTACTTGTTCATGATTCTAAGGTACCTGAACATTGATACATATAGTTTATAATACGTACTAAAATTGGTTTATGTGCATAATTTCCACTGCATGACACTCTAACTCTCAATTATTTATTCTGAGTACTGATTAATAGTGTTCCATTTAATGTATCCAATCTTTCACTACACTCTCTATGGCATATCAATAAGCTAGAAGAAAGTAAACAAAATTATTAACAGCCTCACTGCTAATGGGAATAACCACCATACAGTCAACTGGTTCTAAAATTGAAACTTACACTGTTTTTTGAAATAAACGCGATTAATCTTTCTTTCAAAGAGAACAAAAATGCACGTGTAAATGACCATTTGGACAATGGTTAAAAACACATATTTAGACGTTGAAAAACCGTTTTAACCAATATTTACTAAACGACCTGCCATGTGTGTATAATAAAATAGACATGTATGTATTACTCACATATAAATATTGTGTACTGTAAATGCATAAGTTAAAAGTCACTACGCACATCAGAGAATGTTAAATTACTCAGTGGGGAAGTCTGCAATGCACAGTCTGAGTAGGCTACACTTTGGTCACTGCAGGTTTTGACGACCTTTTTATGTAAATAGAAGAATGTTATGAAGATGTGTAAACGGTTCTTGACTAAACGCAATTTCTCTTTTCATTGGGTTTTCCGCTGTGTAACTAAGCACAAAACACGCTCACGGCGTACGAACAGATTAAAGTCGGTTCACTTTTTTTGATTTTCTGCAAACACGCAGTTTCAATTATATTTCTGTTGTTATTTGTGTTGTGATCGTCTTAATTCACATTTGTTATTGTATATCAACCGCTTTAAGGCTTCTTCTGATGTTTGTATTTGGAACATCGATGTGTAAAGAGATATATGCATAAGACACATACACGTATATAACACACGAAAGTATACAATAAATATAAATACAAATTTGTAAAGACAAATATAAGATGTAGTGTCTTAAATACTTACTTTGTTAAACATGCCAGGAAAAAATGTTGATTTTTTTTTGTGAAGATAAATCGATGTTCAGTTTACGTTTATATATATATACACACACACACACATAATTTAGACTATGCAATCCTTTAGTGATTAATAAAGATGTAACATTACATCACGTATAGTTTTAGTGACATTACATCACGTATAGTTTTAGTGACATTACATCACTTATAGTTTTAGTAACATTACATCACTTATAGTTTTAGTGACATTACATCACTTATAGTTTTAGTAACATTACATCACTTATAGTTTTAGTAACATTACATCACTTATAGTTTTAGTGACATTACATCACTTATAGTTTTAGTAACATTACATCACTTATAGTTTTAGTGACATTACATCACTTATAGTTTTAGTGGCATTACCTTACTAGATTATTTTAAACAGTACCTTAACAACGCTGTTTTTTTTTTTCTGCTGGCTTTGGCGTTGTTTTTATTTGTTTTGTTGGTAGCGGAGAATGGAATCGTGGATTTTAACACTGGAAATACAAAGATATACCGCTGTCCCTTAGGGATACTCCGCTGATTACAAAAAAAAATTGCACCAAATAAAGTGAAATTGATTTGCATGTCTCAGAATTTTCATACACATTTATACAGCTATTTTGAACTGACAGACTTTAGATAAGGTTGTACCCACCGCCAATTCCTGGGAAACTTGTTTGACAAATAGTATAGGATTTACCAACATATGCAGCGAACGCGGGTCCTCGAGAAGTTTTGAGTAAAATTTATAAAAACAAACGAGCAACAGATGTTTTAGAGAGTATTATATTAATCAATGTTTATCAGCCCTCCACTGATACAGAGTATTATATTAATCAATGTTTCTCAGCTCTCCACTGGTACAGAGTATTATATTAATCAATGTTTCTCAGCCCTCCACTGATACAGAGTATTATATTAATCAATGTTTCCCAGCCCTCCACTGGCACAGAGTATGATATTAATCAATGTTTCTCAGCCTCCCACTGGTAGAGAGTATTACACTAATCAATGTTTCTCAGCCCTCCACTGGTACAGAGTATTATATTAATCAATGTTTCTCAGCCCCCCACTGGCACAGAGTATTATATTTATCAAAGTTTTTCAGCCCTCCACTGGTACATAGTATTATATTAATCAATGTTTCTCAATCCTCCACTGGCACAGCTGTACGTCTACGGACTCACCGCTAGAAACCGTCAGAGCAAAGATAGCCCATTGTGTAGCTTTGTGCTTAATTCTAAACAAACAAACAGGCAGTATCTCTCATCTATACTTAAACATACTTACATTAAATTACTGCTGTAAATCATTCAGGGGTTTCTATATTTTAAAAGAAAGGCTAAATTCTGTTTTATTTCAAGAAGTAAGTGAGATACGTAAACAGTTCACCTCAGACATCAACACGATAAAGTCGACATCGTTATCAAAAATTATCTTGCATCCTTCAATATTCACACGGTTCTTAAATAACCTCTGACGTATGAATGTTTTACAACCACTTACGGTTTCATACTTATTTTTATGACTTTTTTCCTTTTTTTCCTCGCGTGTGTTTTTGCTCCAAGTCCCAAGGTTTCACAATAGTTTATACCGTTTTATATCTTCGTGAAACAGTCTTCACCCTCGCATGCTTGCCGTAAAAGGACATACTTATAGTGAACTTCCTGGCAGTTTACGTGTCTCGTCTTATCTTAGCTTTCAAAGCAGCTATCCGGAAAACATCGATGGACATATATGCATAGAAATATCTGAAAATGGCTAAAAAAACAACAACAAAAACGTTCAGTGCAGAGAACTGAAACGGCCGTGTATTCGTTATTCGCTTTAAGAATTATGTGTACAACACCTAATATTTCTTAGCTTACTTTTTTTTCTCTTCCACTGTTGTTTTCAGGAAGTGAATAAAAATATTATAAAATACGACATAACTGGTATATTTTAAACATATTCTACATGGAAAGAAACAATCGATTATAAGTTTACAGTATGCCCTATTTGTGGTCGTATCGTGTAGCACAAACTCATTTTCGACCAGAGTCGTTTCTTTCGCGACATCTAAAAGACTTCCCACATTCGATTTTAATGGTTAGGTGCTTACACGCATGAACCTCGTACGTTTTTCTAATTTATACGAACAGATTATTATCTAACAAGGTATTTCAGTTTACAGCACTTGACTACAAGAAAGCTAATATAGATACAACACAATCACTTTAACCAGGTAAGCAGCATACGTATGAAGTATGTATTACAAGTTCAAAATATGGACAGACAGAGACATAAATTAAGAAGGATCTATTAATAAACTTCTCCTTGTACTTACGTTCTTCCCCATAGAAGTTTAACAACATATTTTATAGCAACGACCAATTTTCGTTCCACTTCCGTTGAAGTTCATTAAATCCGGAAATTAATTGACGTTTATTATGCAAATAGTTCCTTACTATTTTTGTAAATCTGAATATTCTCTCATTTGCTTAAAGCTATAAATTATAAGCAAATGTATATTAAACAAGAATGTTTCTATTGAATTCTGCACAGGTCTTGTCAGGTAGGCTGTAGCATACAAACTGCAGAAAGCAATTATAATAATCCTAGTCATCCAGAACAGCGTTAAGTTAAAAATCCACAAACTATATAGTTTTGCAAGAATTACAAATCCGAAAAGATTTATATTGGTTTTTATTTCAGCCCAAACCTACATTTGAGGTTATCTGGACTGTATCCGCCAAAAGGATTGAACCGAAATTTTACCATTATAAACCCTGAAGCTTAACACTGAGACACCTCATAACACAAGTCCACCATCTCCATAATGTCAGATACAAGCAGTCCTAACGTATAGATACAGAATACAAACGGCCACGCCACAAACAAATTTATTCCTTAAATAACAGTATCTTCGCGAGGATGACAAGAAGGCGGTCAAAATACGCAATAAGTTGCCAGGTCAATTGTAGTACCTTTGTTCACAGTAAACAGAAGGTCATTGCTGCTCCAGCCACGTCGGATAACAATAGGTTTTGTCCAAGCAACGTGTTTGAAACCAACAGAATAGACTCTTTAAGGAGAAGTGTTGAAAAAGTGCCCACGTTGAACAGTTTCTACTGTAGCAGGGCGAGTGAAAATATGCCCCAGTACCACCAGAAGTTATTTTCATAACCCTTCATGCCAGAAAATATAGTAAATCGAGAAGAGATGGTATAAGATATGCTACATCAGTCTTCTCTCGTTCAGTGGACACCATTATATTTGACAAATGTTCAAACAGGAGATTTCTTTGAATCGTCTACATGACAAGACAAAATACAGATGTATTGCTGTTTCATTGTTTAGTTATGCTTGAAACAGTAAGAGCACAGATGATAGTATGCGAGGTGAGAATCACTGTTAATCGATACATTATAGTTCTCGATCAGAAACCTTTTATCTGCATACCACATTTACCAGCTTACCAGACATGTCAGAGTGCTCTCCCATTACTAGCCCATTCTCCGGATGTGAACTGTATTGAGCATGCGTGTTTATTCTTGATCGTTTTTTGTGCAAGCGATCCAAACAATCAACATCTGTGGACACCAATAACCAAGATTTTCACAAGAATCCGACACGATGAAATTTCAGACTTTGTAAATACGATGTTAAGGTTGGACGTTTTTACCATAAATATTGCAAATGGCAGCTCCTCTACATGCTGATGGATATTATACCTTCTGTTTCATGTTTGTTTAATTAATAAAATGACAGTCTTTATAGAGGTCTCCTGTGGCTCATAGTTACATTTGATGACCCACACTGTTAGAATCTCGTTTTCGGTATTTGTTTTGTTTGTTTGTTTTTGAATTTCGCACAAAGCTACTCGAAGGCTATCTGTGCTAGCCATCCCTAATTTAGCAGTGTAAGACTAGATGGAAGGCAGCTAGTCATCACCACCCACAGCCAACTCTTGGGCTACTCTTTTACCAACGAATAGTGGGATTGACCGTTACATTATAACGCCCCCACGGCTGGGAGGCCGAACATGTTTGGCGCAACGCGGATGCGAACCCGCGACCCTCAGATTACGAGTCGCACGCCTTAACGCGCTTAGCCATGCCGGGCCTTCGGTATTTGTGATAAACAGAGTACAAATATTTAATACATTAGAACACTACTTGGCAAGACATGGTAAAGGTACTAAAATAATCATCTGCATACATTCAAATTACTTTGCTATGTTGAATTATAGAAAAAAAAATTGCAATTTTAAGTTAACTTTAAGGAATCATTGTGATAACATAACGTTGAAGCCAATAGCTACCATTTACAATATATCATCACCCACTAATTATAGACCTAAAAGTTTAGCAACATGTGTGGAAAAAGGTGTAGACATGACGACAAAAGATGTTTGCAGAGCCACTTAACAAAGTTGAAAATTTTATTGAATAGTCAAAATGGAAAATGTGCAACTACACTTTCCTCTTAGACTGCTCTTTTGTGACCAAATAATAAGATTTGACCATCCAAATCCAAAGTACGGAGTCTAGACGAGAACCATGAACTCTGGTCCACGTCGGAATCGATATCCTTGTATTTGTATTTAAAATAACGCAGTTATCAGATAGAAATAGACTAACCTAATACCGTGTGACATGCTGGAATATGTTATTTGTATAAAAAAAATTTAAGAATAATTTCTATGTCGCTGTTTATTTTAAGAGGAATATTGTTTATAGTTTTTCATTCTTAGTGATGTTTGGTGTTTTCTTACAGTAAAGCCATAAAGGCTATCTGCTGAGTCCACCGAGAGAAGTCGAACCCCTGATTTTACTGTCGTAAATCCGTAGACTTAACGCTGTACCAGCGGGGGACTTTCATTATCGAACTGGTTTTAAAAAACACAAAAGACACTTTAATCGATCAATTGAAAGCGAAAAATAACAAATTAAAGCACATTTTAATGGGCTCGGCATCGCCAGGTTGTTTAAGGCATTCGACTCGTAATTTGAGGATCGCGGGTTCGAATTCCCGTCGCACCACACATTTTCGTCCTTTCAGCCGTGGGGTGTTATAATGTGACGGTCAATCCCACTATTCGTTGGAGGTAGGTGGTGATGACTAGCTGCCTTCCCTCTAGCCTTACTCTACCATATTAGGGGCGGCTAGCACAGATAGCCCTCGAGTAGCTTTGTGCGAAATTAAAACAAAAATAGGGATTTTATGAATGAAAAAAGACGATAATATCGTTTTATAACATTTCTTAAATAATACTACTGCAAAGAGTGATATGTGATAACTTGGAAAACACAAAGAAACTGGGAGACAGATAACTGTAACAGATAAAGATTAATCCATGAATTTTACGTCACATATTTTGATGTTGGGACCTCGAGCAGTACATAGGAGACACGATCAACCTTCTCTGTTCTTTAATGCAGTAAGTAGCTTCTTTGTTTGTTTGGTTTTGAATTTCGCACAAAGCTACTCGAGGGCTATCTATGCTCGCCGTCCCTAATTTAGCAGTGGAAGACTAGAGGGAAGGCAGCTAGTCATCGCCCCCAATGCAAACTCTTGGGCTACTTTGTTACCAACGAATAGTGGGATTGAGCGTCACATAATAACGTCTCTACGGCTGAAAGGGCAGACATGTTTGGTGCGACGGGAATTCGAACCCGTAATCCTCAGATTACGAGTCGAGTGCCTTAATCACCTGGTCATGCCAGTTAGATTAACAACTTTTAATACATAGCCAATTCAGTGTGTTTTGGTGACTCTACGTTCCAACAACGACTTTTATGTCTCATTAATTAGCAAGAAAGTTACAGCCTAATGTTTTCGTTAGTCTACAGACTGAAAAAATAAAATGAAATAAATAGACATCAAAATTAGAAGAAAATATTCGTTGATTTCTTAAGTTAGTATCTCCATTGATCAAAGAGATTTGTTTTTTATTAAACTTTTTCGTAATATAACAGAAAATAGTTTAATTCAGAAGTGATTTAGGCTTAAAATCAAATTGATGTTTTAACTTTTAGGGTAACGTATATACACTTGGATCTAGACAAGGTGATCGAAAACTACGTGCTTATTTTTGGCTTATGATACCAATTCTCACGGCATGTATAACATTGGTTCACTGCACACACACACACACACATAATCATGCCCCCACCACTGACATGGTAAATAACAGACAGTAATCAAACTATTCCATCTGAATAAATGCATTTAGTTTTTATGACTCCTTCTATTTCGTGAAAGCAAATGTGACGTGACGTGACACACATTGGCTTTTATATAGGTCAGATTATACGAGTTACGGTAACTGAAAGATTGATAGCATGAATCATCGTGTCACCAGAATTTTTTAGCTACCGAATCATTAAATATGAGGGTTTGTTTACTCATACAATAATTATTAGGTTTTATTTTTAATGTAGATTATATATACTCTGCTGGCCAAAATCTTAAGGCCAATGAACATAAAGAAAAAATATGCATTTTGCGTTGTTAGACTCAACCACTTATTTGAGTAGAGCTTCGAAAGATGAAAATAAGAAAAGGGAAAATAAAAATAAAAACCTCTTTTTTATCATTTAATAGTGAAAATGTGAACACTATAAAATTAGCCTAAATACTAGCTGTTAAAAATTTTAAGTCCATACCAAAAAGAAGTCCCAAACAGGGTAGGAAATGCCCAACAAGAGGTATCAGTAGTGAGTTGCACGGTTGTCATTGCGAATAATTGCAAACATTCGCTTTGGCATGATCGATATAAGCGTTTGCAGAAGGCTGGATGGAATGTTATTCCAAGTGGTGAAGATGGCTTCACGAAGATCATGCACTTTCTGGAACTGATGTCCATTTCTATAGACTTCTCTTGCCATCCACCCCTAAACATTTTCTATGGGGTTCAGTTCGGGCGAACACGCTGGATGGTCCAAAAGAATCACGTTTTCGCCATGAAAAAAGTCCTTTGTTCTGCGGGCATTGTGGATTTCAACGTTGTCTTGCTGAAAGATCCAGTCATTTCCACACAAACGAGGGCCTTCAGTCAATAAAGATGCTCTCTCCAACATGCCAATAAAGCCAGCTGCTGTTTGACGCGCCTGTATAACCTGAAGCTCCATTGTTCCGTGGAAGGAGAAAGCACCCCAGATCATGATGGAACCTCTTCCATTGTGTCGTGTAGAAAATGTCTTCGGTGTGATATCTTATCGTGCCAGTAACGTTGGAAGCTATCTGGACCATCCAGGTTAATTTTTTCTCATCAGAGAACAAAACCTTCATCCCATTTTTTACGTCCCATGTTTAGTGCTTCTCAGCAAAGTTTAACCAAGCTGTTTCGTGGTGTGGAAGGAGGTGTGGCATTTGAAGACGTTTACGGTTTTTAAAGCCTTAATCTCGTAGATGCTGTCTTATTGTTCTTGAGCTGCATTCTCCGTCCGTAAGGGCCTTAATCTGGTTCGACGATCGACTGATGTCTTGCTGGATGACCGGTCGAATCCTTTTGTTCAACGCCGGCAAAAATTTCTTGGGCCGACCATTTGAAATTCTCGTTCCGTATCCCTCAGGGTCTTTTAAAAATTTGCAACAGCAGTTTTACTAGGCCCAATCTCACCAGCGATGGCACGTTGAAAGAGACGTTGCTTTTGCAGCTCGAAAATTCTGACACGTTCCAACTCTGTCAACGTTTTTGCCTTTGCTATGTTTTTACCCAATGCAACACAGGAGATGTTAGTGGGAGATGTTGACAACGCTAATGCTTGAACAAAAATGACTAAATTTCATTACGTGTTTACCGATTAACGCTTCGTTTCAGTACGGTCTTAAACTTTTGACGAGCTAGTAATTTCATTGTGTTCACGTTTTCCCTATTAAATACTAAAAACGTTTTTTATTTTTATTTTCCCTTTTCTTATTTTCATATTTCGAAGATCTACTCAAATAAGTGGTTGAGTCTAACAACGCAAAATTCATATTTTTTTCTTCATGTTCATTGGCCTTAAGATTTGGCCAGCAGTGAATAATGAAGGTCTTCTATTCCGACACCTATTTTGTCTTATTGGTGTAACTTCTCAAACCATTCTTTATGATAAGATATAAGTTTAGTGTATTCGGCAATTAACATTTTTTACACTGCTATTTAGACTTTATCACTTTTTGTTAGGTCCACCCACAGACACTATCCATTTCCTTTGTACGCGAATCCCCATCACACCAAACATGCTCACCCTTTCAACCATGCGTGTGTTATTACGTTATGATATGTCCCACTAGTCTTTGGTAAACAGTAGCCCAAGTGTTGACGGTGGGTGGTGATGATTAGATGCTTTTCCTCTAGTCTTACACTGTTAAATTAGGGACGGCGAGAGCAGATAGCCCTCGTGTAACTTTGCGCAAAATTCAAAAACAAAACAAACAAACCCTTTGTATGAATACCTGCAAATACTTTGTGTGCAACATAACAAAACATTCCTGCATTGTAAATTACTTTGGGTTTATATATTGTATTAGAATAGCCATATCTAGTCAAACCTTAGCATAAAACCTCATACTTCACTCTTTTGGCTTGATGAAAATATTTATTAAATATTACGTTTTAAATAAATATGCAAACAAATGAATACAGTTTTGAGTTCTTTTTTGATATTTGAAAAAAACAATTATCACATCTTATTTAAACAAGCAGTTAGGAAAGTTATTATATCTTCTAATTTAAACAATGGTTTGATGGCTCAAGCACTACATTTAACCTATCGTGGTATCGAAACCCGTTGTAAAGAGGGGGCGCGGGTTATACATCACACGGAGCTCTTTATTTCGGAGCTGGCTAGCCGGATATAAATATGTGCGATGCCTTAAAAATTCCGGTATTTTAAACTGTGGTAGCGTTATAAGAGTGACAGCCAATTCCTCAGGGTAAATGGTGGATGGTAGGGCACAGTTAACTATCTGTCTTTCCCCTAGTCAATAGAGGTAAGTATTATAATTTCAAATAGCCGGAAATTTTTATTTTAATTTAAAAGTTAATTGAATGTCAATACGTATCACATTTGTGATATTTGTCAAAGAGATTGATACATTTTTTTTATTTAACGGAAACACACTTTAATATACAAACAACAATACAATTTACAATAACGGTTATTACAAATAGTAGTTAATATGCAATCAATTTAGAAACTTGAAAACAATACTGAGTCTTCTATTTGAGGTGGAACTGAATCTTTTATCAATTGTTCACAGAGAGCTAGTTAAGTCTATGTTTATACACAGGTACACTTCTCTTGACGGAAAAGCGAACTAACTCTATTCTTGGCTGGCCCCACGCGGTTTATAAGCTCGTTTTTTGCCGAGGAAGATATCTAACGTTTTCGGTGAAATTCTAACGACTGAACTTAATCCTCTGAATTTGAACGGTTTATAATGTTCGAAATCTACAAATAGTAGACCAACAATATTACACTCTCTCCGTGTATAGTAAATTATAAACTTTAAGGCAAGATTCTACAAAGTTCAACTGGTAACAATACTGACAATCACTAGTATTTTATATATACACATAGTACAGTGTTGGTTTTTATGTGTGTGTGGGTGTTTCTTGTAGCAAAGCTACATCAGGCTGAGTCCACTGAGGACTTTCATAACACATATTTAAGAATATAAGTTCTATACGTTTCTGACTACGCAATTAGCTGAAACGAACATGAACATTAAAAATAAATATACGTTATTAGATTTGTTACAGTAGGTAAAATTAGGGACGGGGACAAATAGGTTTTGTCGCGATAAACACGATATAAAATATAAAGCGTGAAGACTAATTATTTAATTAATTTTTAAATCCTATCTAAATCACAGTTCATTATACTGCGACAGGAATTCGAGAAAAACAATAACAATATCGAACATTATCAATAATCTAAATAAATGTATTTTTGCTTCAAGATGTTCTTAAAAATGGAAAGCTCGATTCTGAAATAAACTTAAGTGGTCGAATGTGAAGTTACAGTGAACTTAACGTTTTCTTAAAACACCATATAATATAATATAATATAATATAATATAATATAATATAATATAATATAATATAATATAATATAATATAATATAATATAAAAGTGCATATTGTATGGAATTGTGATGTTTACAGAAATTGTTCCTTCCATTAATTTGAATGCGGAGGCTCTTGGATCACGCAAGAGTAAATGCAGCCCGTAACGGCTCAAGCATTCTTACGTTTCCTAATATTTACCTCAACAAGAATTCATTAAAATATTTACAGATTACACTTTCTTACTAGAAACGTTTTTGGGCGTAAATAAAATACTATCAGAAAAAGAAAGAAAATATTTGATTGAACGAGAAATACCCGAGTATCAGAAGAAAGCAAGTGAACAACATCAACCACCATTGATTTATAATTTCACGATATTAAACAAAGAAACAAGTAACTTAGTATTAGATTTTCTTCTCCAAGAATTCAAAATCAAAATTAGATATAATAACTTACTTGTTTTTTCAGTAGTTATTTTAGTTTCTTTTTTATTATAATGAAAATTATTCTGTTCGAAATTTAACATATTTGCTTTCATAAGTATTAATAATATATATCTTCTATCAGTATGAAATTAGTTTTCTCCAAATTTATTAAACAAATATCTTGAAGAATGCTTTCTAAACGATATTTGTGTCAAATCCCTTAACCACCGTGTTATTAAAATGTTTCAAAGTGATTAAAACTTGTCATTCAATCAGTACATCATTGTGTCAACACTTTTCTCTGTTTTATTCAATGTAATTTTAACTGAAGCTAACCTTTTAAAAAGACATGTAGGAATTTCGTTGAAATAAAAAGTTCATAACTAGGGTCATCACATAGAACAGCATCGGTTGCGGGCCAATAAAATGACAGTTCTTAGAATTCGTTCTTTAATAACTGTCTTATGTCGTGAACACCTTTTTGCGTAGCTGCTAAACCTAGATTTGTAAGTAGAAGTTGAATAAAGAATAATGAACATTAGATCCGGTTTCATATCATCTTCCTTTCTAAGATGCCTTAGTAATCAGTTTAGAGTTATTTAGTGTTTTTATAGAAATTTAGTTCTGTGTTTAGTTGCTTTTTAGGCCTTTCTTTTCCTAAGTGATTGAAGTTTGCTTACAAAGTTAAGTTTCACTGCTTGCTTTAATTAAAGATAAATTTTGTTGATGACGAGAAACCCACTTGAAGCTAAAATATATTCACAAGACGGGTATGGGTATTAAAACTTTAAATAAATTAAAGTACAGAACAATGTTTCGATTTTCTTAGGCCATCTTCACATGAATATAAAGATAATAATTCTTTAAAAATAGTATTAATCAGTTTCTTACTGTACGTATTCAATTACTATAAAACGATCAAAATCTGTAATCCGAGCACTTTCGAAAGGTGGATCTTTCATTTTGAGGAGTAAACAGAGAATCACTAGGAATGAAAAGGAAAAACCCAAGTTTCGAAAGTGCTTGGATCGTAGGGTTTTAATTGTTTTGTATTAAGACTTCTTTAACCTACGCATTTTTCTCACATCGTAAATGTATCTAGTTATTATGATATACTGTTACTTTTGTGCTATTAATTTTCCATAAAACAGGTTCTAGTTTCAGTGGTACAGGAATGTAAAACAGGGTTCACATCAGCGTTTACGTTGAGTTTTTGGAAAATAATGAAAGCAACGTATTTCTATTGCAGTTCTTATTAACACTATTTTGCATAAATAAGCAAAGGATAAAAGGATTATGACTGTAAAACTAAACTCTTTAGTAAGTTTTAGTTCATCTACTTCTTCGCTTCATAAACTAAATCACAAAAGTACCAGATTATAGTGGTCCGGCATGGCCAGGTGGGTTAAGGCATTCGACTTGTAATCTGAGGGTCGCGGGTTCGCATCCCATTCGCACCAAATATGCTCGCCTTTTCAGCCGTGGGGGCGTTATAATGTGACGGTCAATCCCACTATTCGTTGGTAAAAGAGTAGCCCAAGAGTTGGCGGTGGGTGGTGATGACTAGCTGCCTTCCCTCTAGTCTTGCACTGCTAAATTAGGGACGGCTAACGAAGATAGCCCTCGAGTAGCTTTGCGCGAAATTCAAAAAACAAACAAACCAGATTATGTCTGGTGTTTGGTGAATGTCTATTTTCCATTTGGCTGATTCAAGATAAAGGAGCTTGAAGAAGGTACGAACGTATTTATGGCTGAGCGATGGATCGTGAAACAACTCGAATTCAGGAGAAAACACTGGCAAGACAGCGACGTCACGTATTTGATATCCACACCGACCTCGCAGAGCTCAGAGTTGTTGCTTTTTACCAGAAAGTTATTAAAAAATCATATAAGAAGAATTCTGTTGCGCTTTGCTGTTGCTGCTTTTCCTTAGGAAAATTTAGAACAAAATTGATGTGAAGCATTATATTACTTCTAGTTGTTGTTGCTTTTCCTCGGACAGATTAACAACATAATTGATGTGAAGCATTATATTGCTTCTAGTTGTTGTTGCTTTTCCTCGGACAGATTAACAACATAATTGATGTGAAGCATTATATTGCTTCTAGTTGTTGTTGCTTTTCCTCGGACAGATTAACAACATAATTGATGTGAAGCATTATATTGCTTCTAGTTGTTGTTGCTTTTCCTCGGACAGATTAACAACATAATTGATGTGAAGCATTATATTGCTTCTAGTTGTTGTTGCTTTTCCTCGGACAGATTAACAACATAATTGATGTGAAGCATTATATTGCTTCTAGTTGTTGTTGCTTTTCCTCGGACAGATTAACAACATAATTGATGTGAAGCATTATATTGCTTCTAGTTGTTGTTGCATTTCCTCGGACAGATTAACAACATAATTGATGTGAAGCATTATATTACTTCTAGTTGTTGTTGCTTTATTTCGGATAGATTAACAACATAATTGATATGAAGCATTATATTGCTTCTAGTTGTTGTTGCTTTTCCTCGGACAGATTAACAACATAATTGATGTGAAGCATTATATTGCTTCTAGTTGTTGTTGCTTTTCCTCGGACAGATTAACAACATAATTGATGTGAAGCATAATATTGCTTCTAGTTGTTGTTGCTTTTCCTCGGACAGATTAACAACATAATTGATGTGAAGCATTATATTGCTTCTAGTTGTTGTTGTTTTCCCTCGGACAGATTAACAACATAATTGATGTGAAGCATTATATTGCTTCTAGTTGTTGTTGCCTTTCCTCGGACAGATTAACAAAATATAATTGATGTGAAGCATTATATTGCTTCTAGTTGTTGTTGCTTTTCCTCGGACAGATTAAAAACATAATTGATGTGAAGCATTATATTGCTTATAGTTGTTGTTGCTTTCCCTCGGACAGATTAACAACATAATTGATGTGAAGCATTATATTGCTTCTAGTTGTTGTTGCTTTCCCTCGGACAGATTAACAACATAATTGACGTGAAGCATTATATTGCTTCTAGTTGTTGTTGCTTTTCCTCGGACAGATTGACAACATAATTGGTCTGAAGCATTATATTGCTTCTAGTTGTTGTTGCTTTTCCTCGGACAGATTAACAACATAATTGATGTGAAGTATTATATTGCTTCTAGCTGTTGTTGCTTTATCTCGGACAAATTTATAACAAAACTGATGTGAAGCATTATATTGCTTCTAGTTGTTGTTGCTTTATTTCGGATAAATTAACAACATAATTGATATGAAGCATTATATTGCTTCTAGTTGTTGTTGCTTTTCCTCGGACAGATTAACAACATAATTGATGTAAAGCATTATATTGCTTCTAGTTGTTGTTGCTTTTCCTCGGACAGATTAACAACATAATTGATGTGAAGCATAATATTGCTTCTAGTTGTTGTTGCTTTTCCTCGGACAGATTAACAACATAATTGATGTGAAGCATTATATTGCTTCTAGTTGTTGTTGCTTTTCCTCGGACAGATTAACAACATAATTGATGTGAAGCATTATATTGCTTCTAGTTGTTGTTGCTTTCCCTCGGACAGATTAACAACATAATTGACGTGAAGCATTATATTGCTTCTAGTTGTTGTTGCTTTCCCTCGGACAGATTAACAAAATATAATTGATGTGAAGCATTATATTGCTTCTAGTTGTTGTTGCTTTTCCTCGGACAGATTAACAACATAATTGATGTGAAGCATTATATTGCTTCTAGTTGTTGTTGCTTTCCCTCGGACAGATTAACAACATAATTGATGTGAAGCATTATATTGCTTCTAGTTGTTGTTGCTTTTCCTCGGACAGATTAACAACATAATTGATGTGAAGCATTATATTGCTTCTAGTTGTTGTTGCTTTTCCTCGGACAGATTAACAACATAATTGATGTGAAGCATTATATTGCTTCTAGTTGTTGTTGCTTTCCCTCGGACAGATTAACAACATAATTGATGTGAAGCATTATATTGCTTCTAGTTGTTGTTGCTTTTCCTCGGACAGATTAACAACATAATTGATGTGAAGCATTATATTGCTTCTAGTTGTTGTTGCTTTCCTCGGACAGATTAACAACATAATTGACGTGAAGCATTATATTGCTTCTAGTTGTTGTTGCTTTCCCTCGGACAGATTGACAACATAATTGATCTGAAGCATTATATTGCTTCTAGTTGTTGTTGCTTTTCCTCGGACAGATTAACAACATAATTGATGTGAAGTATTATATTGCTTCTAGCTGTTGTTGCTTTATCTCGGACAAATTTATAACAAAACTGATGTGAAGCTTTATATTGCTTCTAGTTGTTGTTGCTTTATTTCGGATAGATTAACAACATAATTGATATGAAGCATTATATTGCTTCTAGTTGTTGTTGCTTTTCCTCGGACAGATTAACAACATAATTGATGTGAAGCATTATATTGCTTCTAGTTGTTGTTGCTTTTCCTCGGACAGATTAACAACATAATTGATGTGAAGCATTATATTGCTTCTAGTTGTTGTTGCTTTTCCTCGGACAGATTAACAACATAATTGATGTGAAGCATTATATTGCTTCTAGTTGTTGTTGCTTTTCCTCGGACAGATTAACAACATAATTGATGTGAAGCATTATATTGCTTCTAGTTGTTGTTGCTTTTCCTCGGACAGATTAACAACATAATTGATGTGAAGCATTATATTGCTTCTAGTTGTTGTTGCTTTCCCTCGGACAGATTAACAACATAATTGACGTGAAGCATTATATTGCTTCTAGTTGTTGTTGCTTTTCCTCGGACAGATTGACAACATAATTGATCTGAAGCATTATATTGCTTCTAGTTGTTGTTGCTTTTCCTCGGACAGATTAACAACATAATTGATGTGAAGTATTATATTGCTTCTAGCTGTTGTTGCTTTATCTCGGACAAATTTATAACAAAACTGATGTGAAGCATTATATTGCTTCTAGTTGTTGTTGCTTTATTTCGGATAGATTAACAACATAATTGATATGAAGCATTATATTGCTTCTAGTTGTTGTTGCTTTTCCTCGGACAGATTAACAACATAATTGATGTGAAGCATTATATTGCTTCTAGTTGTTGTTGCTTTACCTCGGATAGATTAACAACATAATTCATGTGAAGTATTATATTGCTTCTAGCTGTTGTTGCTTTATCTCGGACAAATTTATAACAAAACTGATGTGAAGCATTATATTGCTTCTAGTTGTTGTTGCTTTATTTCGGATAGATTAACAACATAATTGATATGAAGCATTATATTGCTTCTAGTTGTTGTTGCTTTTCCTCGGACAGATTAACAACATAATTGATGTGAAGCATTATATTGCTTCTAGTTGTTGTTGCTTTTCCTCGGACAGATTAACAACATAATTGATGTGAAGCATAATATTGCTTCTAGTTGTTGTTGCTTTTCCTCGGACAGATTAACAACATAATTGATGTGAAGCATTATATTGCTTCTAGTTGTTGTTGCTTTTCCTCGGACAGATTAACAACATAATTGATGTGAAGCATTATATTGCTTCTAGTTGTTGTTGCTTTCCCTCGGACAGATTAACAACATAATTGATGTGAAGCATTATATTGCTTCTAGTTGTTGTTGCCTTTCCTCGGACAGATTAACAAAATATAATTGATGTGAAGCATTATATTGCTTCTAGTTGTTGTTGCTTTTCCTCGGACAGATTAACAACATAATTGATGTGAAGCATTATATTGCTTCTAGTTGTTGTTGCTTTCCCTCGGACAGATTAACAACATAATTGATGTGAAGCATTATATTGCTTCTAGTTGTTGTTGCTTTCCTCGGACAGATTAACAACATAATTGACGTGAAGCATTATATTGCTTCTAGTTGTTGTTGCTTTCCTCGGACAGATTGACAACATAATTGATCTGAAGCATTATATTGCTTCTAGTTGTTGTTGCTTTTCCTCGGACAGACTAACAACATAATTGATGTGAAGTATTATATTGCTTCTAGCTGTTGTTGCTTTATCTCGGACAAATTTATAACAAAACTGATGTGAAGCATTATATTACTTCTAGTTGTTGTTGCTTTCCCTCGGACAGATTAACAACATAATTGATGTGAAGCATTATATTGTTTCTAGTTGTTGTTGCTTTCCCTCGGACAGATTAACAACATAATTGACGTGAAGCATTATATTGCTTCTAGTTGTTGTTGCTTTTCCTCGGACAGATTGACAACATAATTGATCTGAAGCATTATATTGCTTCTAGTTGTTGTTGCTTTTCCTCGGACAGATTAACAACATAATTGATGTGAAGTATTATATTGCTTCTAGCTGTTGTTGCTTTATCTCGGACAAATTTATAACAAAACTGATGTGAAGCATTATATTGCTTCTAGTTGTTGCTTTATTTCGGATAGATTAACAACATAATTGATATGAAGCATTATATTGCTTCTAGTTGTTGTTGCTTTTCCTCGGACAGATTAACAACATAATGGATGTGAAGCATTATATTACTTCTAGTTGTTGTTGCTTTATTTCGGACAGATTAACAACATAATTGATGTGAAGCATTATATTGCTTCTAGTTGTTGTTGCTTTCCCTCGGACAGATTAACAACATAATTGATGTGAAACATTATATTGCTTCTAGTTGTTGTTGCTTTTCCTCGGACAGATTAACAACATAATTGATGTGAAGCATTATATTGCTTCTAGTTGTTGTTGCTTTTCCTCGGACAGATTGACAACATAATTGATCTGAAGCATTATATTGCTTCTAGTTGTTGTTGCTTTTCCTCGGACAGATTAACAACATAATTGATGTGAAGTATTATATTGCTTCTAGCTGTTGTTGCTTTATCTCGGACAAATTTATAACAAAACTGATGTGAAGCATTATATTGCTTCTAGTTGTTGTTGCTTTATTTCGGATAGATTAACAACATAATTGATATGAAGCATTATATTGCTTCTAGTTGTTGTTGCTTTCCTCGGACATATTAACAACATAATGGATGTGAAGCATTATATTACTTCTAGTTGTTGTTGCTTTATTTCGGACAGATTAACAACATAATTGATGTGAAGCATTATATTGCTTCTAGTTGTTGTTGCTTTTCCTCGGACAGATTAACAACATAATTGATGTGAAGCATTATATTACTTCTAGTTGTTGTTGCTTTTCCTCGGACAGATTAACAACATAATTGATGTGAAGCATTATATTACTTCTAGTTGTTGTTGCTTTTCCTCGGACAGATTGACAACATAATTGATGTGAAGCATTATATTACTTCTAGTTGTTGTTGCTTTTCCTCGGACAGATTGACAACATAATTGATGTGAAGCATTATATTGCTTCTAGTTGTTGTTGCTTTTCCTCGGACAGATTAACAACATAATTGATGTGAAGCATTATATTGCTTCTAGTTGTTGTTGCTTTTCCTCGGACAGATTAACAACATAATTGATGTGAAGTATTATATTGCTTCTAGCTGTTGTTGCTTTTCCTCGGACAGATTAACAACATAATTGATGTGAAGCATTATATTGCTTCTAGTTGTTGTTGCTTTTCCTCGGACAGATTAACAACATAATTGATGTGAAGCATTATATTGCTTCTAGTTGTTGTTGCTTTTCCTCGGACAGATTAACAACATAATTGATGTGAAGCATTATATTGCTTCTAGTTGTTGTTGCTTTTCCTCGGACAGATTAACAACATAATTGATGTGAAGCATTATATTGCTTCTAGTTGTTGTTGCATTTCCTCGGACAGATTAACAACATAATTGATGTGAAGCATTATATTACTTCTAGTTGTTGTTGCTTTATTTCGGATAGATTAACAACATAATTGATATGAAGCATTATATTGCTTCTAGTTGTTGTTGCTTTTCCTCGGACAGATTAACAACATAATTGATATGAAGCATTATATTGCTTCTAGTTGTTGTTGCTTTTCCTCGGACAGATTAACAACATAATTGATGTGAAGCATAATATTGCTTCTAGTTGTTGTTGCTTTTCCTCGGACAGATTAACAACATAATTGATGTGAAGCATTATATTGCTTCTAGTTGTTGTTGTTTTCCTCGGACAGATTAACAACATAATTGATGTGAAGCATTATATTGCTTCTAGTTGTTGTTGCCTTTCCTCGGACAGATTAACAAAATATAATTGATGTGAAGCATTATATTGCTTCTAGTTGTTGTTGCTTTTCCTCGGACAGATTAACAACATAATTGATGTGAAGCATTATATTGCTTCTAGTTGTTGTTGCTTTCCCTCGGACAGATTAACAACATAATTGATGTGAAGCATTATATTGCTTCTAGTTGTTGTTGCTTTCCCTCGGACAGATTAACAACATAATTGACGTGAAGCATTATATTGCTTCTAGTTGTTGTTGCTTTTCCTCGGACAGATTGACAACATAATTGATCTGAAGCATTATATTGCTTCTAGTTGTTGTTGCTTTTCCTCGGACAGATTAACAACATAATTGATGTGAAGTATTATATTGCTTCTAGTTGTTGTTGCTTTATCTCGGACAAATTTATAACAAAACTGATGTGAAGCATTATATTGCTTCTAGTTGTTGTTGCTTTATTTCGGATAGATTAACAACATAATTGATATGAAGCATTATATTGCTTCTAGTTGTTGTTGCTTTTCCTCGGACAGATTAACAACATAATTGATGTGAAGCATTATATTGCTTCTAGTTGTTGTTGCTTTTCCTCGGACAGATTAACAACATAATTGATGTGAAGCATAATATTGCTTCTAGTTGTTGTTGCTTTTCCTCGGACAGATTAACAACATAATTGATGTGAAGCATTATATTGCTTCTAGTTGTTGTTGCTTTTCCTCGGACAGATTAACAACATAATTGATGTGAAGCATTATATTGCTTCTAGTTGTTGTTGCTTTCCCTTGGACAGATTAACAGCATAATTGATGTGAAGCATTATATTGCTTCTAGTTGTTGTTGCCTTTCCTCGGACAGATTAACAAAATATAATTGATGTGAAGCATTATATTGCTTCTAGTTGTTGTTGCTTTTCCTCGGACAGATTAACAACATAATTGATGTGAAGCATTATATTGCTTCTAGTTGTTGTTGCTTTTCCTCGGACAGATTAACAACATAATTGATGTGAAGCATTATATTGCTTCTAGTTGTTGTTGCTTTTCCTCGGACAGATTAACAACATAATTGATGTGAAGCATTATATTGCTTCTAGTTGTTGTTGCTTTCCCTCGGACAGATTAACAACATAATTGACGTGAAGCATTATATTGCTTCTAGTTGTTGTTGCTTTTCCTCGGACAGATTGACAACATAATTGATCTGAAGCATTATATTGCTTCTAGTTGTTGTTGCTTTTCCTCGGACAGATTAACAACATAATTGATGTGAAGTATTATATTGCTTCTAGCTGTTGTTGCTTTATCTCGGACAAATTTATAACAAAACTGATGTGAAGCATTATATTGCTTCTAGTTGTTGTTGCTTTATTTCGGATAGATTAACAACATAATTGATATGAAGCATTATATTGCTTCTAGTTGTTGTTGCTTTTCCTCGGACAGATTAACAACATAATTGATGTGAAGCATTATATTGCTTCTAGTTGTTGTTACTTTTCCTCGGACAGATTAACAACATAATTCATGTGAAGTATTATATTGCTTCTAGCTGTTGTTGCTTTATCTCGGACAAATTTATAACAAAACTGATGTGAAGCATTATATTGCTTCTAGTTGTTGTTGCTTTATTTCGGATAGATTAACAACATAATTGATATGAAGCATTATATTGCTTCTAGTTGTTGTTGCTTTTCCTCGGACAGATTAACAACATAATTGATGTGAAGCATTATATTGCTTCTAGTTGTTGTTGCTTTTCCTCGGACAGATTAACAACATAATTGATGTGAAGCATAATATTGCTTCTAGTTGTTGTTGCTTTTCCTCGGACAGATTAACAACATAATTGATGTGAAGCATTATATTGCTTCTAGTTGTTGTTGCTTTTCCTCGGACAGATTAACAACATAATTGATGTGAAGCATTATATTGCTTCTAGTTGTTGCTGCTTTCCCTCGGACAGATTAACAACATAATTGATGTGAAGCATTATATTGCTTCTAGTTGTTGTTGCCTTTCCTCGGACAGATTAACAAAATATAATTGATATGAAGCATTATATTGCTTCTAGTTGTTGTTGCTTTTCCTCGGACAGATTAACAACATAATTGATGTGAAGCATTATATTGCTTCTAGTTGTTGTTGCTTTCCCTCGGACAGATTAACAACATAATTGATGTGAAGCATTATATTGCTTCTAGTTGTTGTTGCTTTCCCTCGGACAGATTAACAACATAATTGACGTGAAGCATTATATTGCTTCTAGTTGTTGTTGCTTTTCCTCGGACAGATTGACAACATAATTGATCTGAAGCATTATATTGCTTCTAGTTGTTGTTGCTTTTCCTCGGACAGATTAACAACATAATTGATGTGAAGTATTATATTGCTTCTAGCTGTTGTTGCTTTATCTCGGACAAATTTATAACAAAACTGATGTGAAGCATTATATTACTTCTAGTTGTTGTTGCTTTCCCTCGGACAGATTAACAACATAATTGATGTGAAGCATTATATTGTTTCTAGTTGTTGTTGCTTTCCCTCGGACAGATTAACAACATAATTGACGTGAAGCATTATATTGCTTCTAGTTGTTGTTGCTTTTCCTCGGACAGATTGACAACATAATTGATCTGAAGCATTATATTGCTTCTAGTTGTTGTTGCTTTTCCTCGGACAGATTAACAACATAATTGATGTGAAGTATTATATTGCTTCTAGCTGTTGTTGCTTTATCTCGGACAAATTTATAACAAAACTGATGTGAAGCATTATATTGCTTCTAGTTGTTGTTGCTTTATTTCGGATAGATTAACAACATAATTGATATGAAGCATTATATTGCTTCTAGTTGTTGTTGCTTTTCCTCGGACAGATTAACAACATAATGGATGTGAAGCATTATATTACTTCTAGTTGTTGTTGCTTTATTTCGGACAGATTAACAACATAATTGATGTGAAGCATTATATTGCTTCTAGTTGTTGTTGCTTTCCCTCGGACAGATTAACAACATAATTGATGTGAAACATTATATTGCTTCTAGTTGTTGTTGCTTTTCCTCGGACAGATTAACAACATAATTGATGTGAAGCATTATATTGCTTCTAGTTGTTGTTGCTTTTCCTCGGACAGATTGACAACATAATTGATCTGAAGCATTATATTGCTTCTAGTTGTTGTTGCTTTTCCTCGGACAGATTAACAACATAATTGATGTGAAGTATTATATTGCTTCTAGCTGTTGTTGCTTTATCTCGGACAAATTTATAACAAAACTGATGTGAAGCATTATATTGCTTCTAGTTGTTGTTGCTTTATTTCGGATAGATTAACAACATAATTGATATGAAGCATTATATTGCTTCTAGTTGTTGTTGCTTTTCCTCGGACATATTAACAACATAATGGATGTGAAGCATTATATTACTTCTAGTTGTTGTTGCTTTATTTCGGACAGATTAACAACATAATTGATGTGAAGCATTATATTGCTTCTAGTTGTTGTTGCTTTTCCTCGGACAGATTAACAACATAATTGATGTGAAGCATTATATTACTCTAGTTGTTGTTGCTTTTCCTCGGACAGATTAACAACATAATTGATGTGAAGCATTATATTACTCTAGTTGTTGTTGCTTTTCCTCGGACAGATTGACAACATAATTGATGTGAAGCATTATATTACTTCTAGTTGTTGTTGCTTTTCCTCGGACAGATTGACAACATAATTGATGTGAAGCATTATATTGCTTCTAGTTGTTGTTGCTTTTCCTCGGACAGATTAACAACATAATTGATGTGAAGCATTATATTGCTTCTAGTTGTTGTTGCTTTCCTCGGACAGATTAACAACATAATTGATGTGAAGTATTTTATTGCTTCTAGCTGTTGTTGCTTTTCCTCGGACAGATTAACAACATAATTGATGTGAAGCATTATATTGCTTCTAGTTGTTGTTGCTTTTCCTCGGACAGATTAACAACATAATTGATGTGAAGCATTATATTGCTTCTAGTTGTTGTTGCTTTTCCTCGGACAGATTAACAACATAATTGATGTGAAGCATTATATTGCTTCTAGTTGTTGTTGCTTTTCCTCGGACAGATTAACAACATAATTGATGTGAAGCATAATATTGCTTCTAGTTGTTGTTGCTTTTCCTCGGACAGATTAACAACATAATTGATGTGAAGCATTATATTGCTTCTAGTTGTTGTTGTTTTCCTCGGACAGATTAACAACATAATTGATGTGAAGCATTATATTGCTTCTAGTTGTTGTTGCCTTTCCTCGGACAGATTAACAAAATATAATTGATGTGAAGCATTATATTGCTTCTAGTTGTTGTTGCTTTTCCTCGGACAGATTAACAACATAATTGATGTGAAGCATTATATTGCTTCTAGTTGTTGTTGCTTTCCCTCGGACAGATTAACAACATAATTGATGTGAAGCATTATATTGCTTCTAGTTGTTGTTGCTTTCCCTCGGACAGATTAACAACATAATTGACGTGAAGCATTATATTGCTTCTAGTTGTTGTTGCTTTTCCTCGGACAGATTGACAACATAATTGATCTGAAGCATTATATTGCTTCTAGTTGTTGTTGCTTTTCCTCGGACAGATTAACAACATAATTGATGTGAAGTATTATATTGCTTCTAGCTGTTGTTGCTTTATCTCGGACAAATTTATAACAAAACTGATGTGAAGCATTATATTGCTTCTAGTTGTTGTTGCTTTATTTCGGATAGATTAACAACATAATTGATATGAAGCATTATATTGCTTCTAGTTGTTGTTGCTTTTCCTCGGACAGATTAACAACATAATTGATGTGAAGCATTATATTGCTTCTAGTTGTTGTTGCTTTTCCTCGGACAGATTAACAACATAATTGATGTGAAGCATAATATTGCTTCTAGTTGTTGTTGCTTTTCCTCGGACAGATTAACAACATAATTGATGTGAAGCATTATATTGCTTCTAGTTGTTGTTGCTTTTCCTCGGACAGATTAACAACATAATTGATGTGAAGCATTATATTGCTTCTAGTTGTTGTTGCTTTCCCTCGGACAGATTAACAACATAATTGATGTGAAGCATTATATTGCTTCTAGTTGTTGTTGCCTTTCCTCGGACAGATTAACAAAATATAATTGATGTGAAGCATTATATTGCTTCTAGTTGTTGTTGCTTTTCCTCGGACAGATTAACAACATAATTGATGTGAAGCATTATATTGCTTCTAGTTGTTGTTGCTTTCCCTCGGACAGATTAACAACATAATTGATGTGAAGCATTATATTGCTTCTAGTTGTTGTTGCTTTCTTTCGTACAGATTAACAACATAATTGACGTGAAGCATTTTTTGCTTCTAGTCGTTGTTGCTTTTCCTCGGACAGATTGACAACATAATTGATCTGAAGCATTATATTGCTTCTAGTTGTTGTTGCTTTTCCTCGGACAGATTAACAACATAATTGATGTGAAGTATTATATTGCTTCTAGCTGTTGTTGCTTTATCTCGGACAAATTTATAACAAAACTGATGTGAAGCATTATATTACTTCTAGTTGTTGTTGCTTTCCCTCGGACAGATTAACAACATAATTGATGTGAAGCATTATATTGCTTCTAGTTGTTGTTGCTTTCCTCGGACAGATTAACAACATAATTGACGTGAAGCATTATATTGCTTCTAGTTGTTGTTGCTTTTCCTCGGACAGATTGACAACATAATTGATCTGAAGCATTATATTGCTTCTAGTTGTTGTTGCTTTTCCTCGGACAGATTAACAACATAATTGATGTGAAGTATTATATTGCTTCTAGCTGTTGTTGCTTTATCTCGGACAAATTTATAACAAAACTGATGTGAAGCTTTATATTGCTTCTAGTTGTTGTTGCTTTATTTCGGATAGATTAACAACATAATTGATATAAAGCATTATATTGCTTCTAGTTGTTGTTGCTTTTCCTCGGACAGATTAACAACATAATTGATGTGAAGCATTATATTGCTTCTAGTTGTTGTTGCTTTTCCTCGGACAGATTAACAACATAATTGATGTGAAGCATTATATTGCTTCTAGTTGTTGTTGCTTTTCCTCGGACAGATTAACAACATAATTGATGTGAAGCATTATATTGCTTCTAGTTGTTGTTGCTTTCCCTCGGACAGATTAACAACATAATTGATGTGAAGCATTATATTGCTTCTAGTTGTTCTTGCCTTTCCTCGGACAGATTAACAAAATATAATTGATGTGAAGCATTATATTGCTTCTAGTTGTTGTTGCTTTTCCTCGGACAGATTAACAACATAATTGATGTGAAGCATTATATTGCTTCTAGTTGTTGTTGCTTTCCCTCGGACAGATTAACAACATAATTGATGTGAAGCATTATATTGCTTCTAGTTGTTGTTGCTTTCCCTCCGACAGATTAACAACATAATTGACGTGAAGCATTATATTGCTTCTAGTTGTTGCTGCTTTTCCTCGGACAGATTGACAACATAATTGATCTGAAGCATTATATTACTTCTAGTTGTTGTTGCTTTTCCTCGGACAGATTAACAACATAATTGATGTGAAGCATTATATTGCTTCTAGTTGTTGTTGCTTTTCCTCGGACAGATTAACAACATAATTGATGTGAAGCATTATATTGCTTCTAGTTGTTGTTGCTTTCCCTCGGACAGATTAACAACATAATTGACGTGAAGCATTATATTGCTTCTAGTTGTTGTTGCTTTTCCTCGGACAGATTAACAACATAATTGATGTGAAGCATTATATTGCTTCTAGTTGTTGTTGCTTTTCCTCGGACAGATTAACAACATAATTGATGTGAAGTATTATATTGCTTCTAGCTGTTGTTGCTTTATCTCGGACAAATTTATAACAAAACTGATGTGAAGCATTATATTGCTTCTAGTTGTTGTTGCTTTATTTCGGATAGATTAACAACATAATTGATATGAAGCATTATATTGCTTCTAGTTGTTGTTGCTTTTCCTCGGACAGATTAACAACATAATTGATGTGAAGCATTATATTGCTTCTAGTTGTTGTTGCTTTCCCTCGGACAGATTAACAACATAATTGATGTGAAGCATTATATTGCTTCTAGTTGTTCTTGCCTTTCCTCGGACAGATTAACAAAATATAATTGATGTGAAGCATTATATTGCTTCTAGTTGTTGTTGCTTTTCCTCGGACAGATTAACAACATAATTGATGTGAAGCATTATATTGCTTCTAGTTGTTGTTGCTTTCCCTCGGACAGATTAACAACATAATTGATGTGAAGCATTATATTGCTTCTAGTTGTTGTTGCTTTCCCTCCGACAGATTAACAACATAATTGACGTGAAGCATTATATTGCTTCTAGTTGTTGTTGCTTTTCCTCGGACAGATTGACAACATAATTGATCTGAAGCATTATATTACTTCTAGTTGTTGTTGCTTTCCTCGGACAGATTAACAACATAATTGATGTGAAGCATTATATTGCTTCTAGTTGTTGTTGCTTTTCCTCGGACAGATTAACAACATAATTGATGTGAAGCATTATATTGCTTCTAGTTGTTGTTGCTTTCCCTCGGACAGATTAACAACATAATTGATGTGAAGCATTATATTGCTTCTAGTTGTTGTTGCCTTTCCTCGGACAGATTAACAAAATATAATTGATGTGAAGCATTATATTGCTTCTAGTTGTTGTTGCTTTTCCTCGGACAGATTAACAACATAATTGATGTGAAGCATTATATTGCTTCTAGTTGTTGTTGCTTTCCCTCGGACAGATTAACAACATAATTGATGTGAAGCATTATATTGCTTCTAGTTGTTGTTGCTTTCCCTCCGACAGATTAACAACATAATTGACGTGAAGCATTATATTGCTTCTAGTTGTTGTTGCTTTTCCTCGGACAGATTGACAACATAATTGATCTGAAGCATTATATTGCTTCTAGTTGTTGTTGCTTTTCCTCGGACAGATTAACAACATAATTGATGTGAAGTATTATATTGCTTCTAGCTGTTGTGTCTTTATCTCGGACAAATTTATAACAAAACTGATGTGAAGCATTATATTACTTCTAGTTGTTGTTGCTTTCCTCGGACAGATTAACAACATAATTGATGTGAAGCATTATATTGTTTCTAGTTGTTGTTGCTTTCCCTCGGACAGATTAACAACATAATTGACGTGAAGCATTATATTGCTTCTAGTTGTTGTTGCTTTTCCTCGGACAGATTGACAACATAATTGATCTGAAGCATTATATTGCTTCTAGTTGTTGTTGCTTTTCCTGGGACAGATTAACAACATAATTGATGTGAAGTATTATATTGCTTCTAGCTGTTGTTGCTTTATCTCGGACAAATTTATAACAAAACTGATGTGAAGCATTATATTGCTTCTAGTTGTTGTTGCTTTATTTCGGATAGATTAACAACATAATTGATATGAAGCATTATATTGCTTCTAGTTGTTGTTGCTTTTCCTCGGACAGATTAACAACATAATGGATGTGAAGCATTATATTACTTCTAGTTGTTGTTGCTTTATTTCGGACAGATTAACAACATAATTGATGTGAAGCATTATATTGCTTCTAGTTGTTGTTGCTTTCCCTCGGACAGATTAACAACATAATTGATGTGAAACATTATATTGCTTCTAGTTGTTGTTGCTTTTCCTCGGACAGATTAACAACATAATTGATGTGAAGCATTATATTGCTTCTAGTTGTTGTTGCTTTTCCTCGGACAGATTGACAACATAATTGATCTGAAGCATTATATTGCTTCTAGTTGTTGTTGCTTTCCTCGGACAGATTAACAACATAATTGATGTGAAGTATTATATTGCTTCTAGCTGTTGTTGCTTTATCTCGGACAAATTTATAACAAAACTGATGTGAAGCATTATATTGCTTCTAGTTGTTGTTGCTTTATTTCGGATAGATTAACAACATAATTGATATGAAGCATTATATTGCTTCTAGTTGTTGTTGCTTTTCCTCGGACAGATTAACAACATAATGGATGTGAAGCATTATATTACTTCTAGTTGTTGTTGCTTTATTTCGGACAGATTAACAACATAATTGATGTGAAGCATTATATTGCTTCTAGTTGTTGTTGCTTTTCCTCGGACAGATTAACAACATAATTGATGTGAAGCATTATATTACTTCTAGTTGTTGTTGCTTTTCCTCGGACAGATTAACAACATAATTGATGTGAAGCATTATATTACTTCTAGTTGTTGTTGCTTTTCCTCGGACAGATTGACAACATAATTGATGTGAAGCATTATATTACTTCTAGTTGTTGTTGCTTTTCCTCGGACAGATTGACAACATAATTGATGTGAAGCATTATATTGCTTCTAGTTGTTGTTGCTTTTCCTCGGACAGATTAACAACATAATTGATGTGAAGTATTATATTGCTTCTAGCTGTTGTTGCTTTATCTCGGACAAATTTATAACAAAACTGATGTGAAGCATTATATTACATTTGGTTTTTGTTCGGGAAGATTTTTAAGTATTGAATATGAAATAATTCTGTTACATTACGCCTCTCAAAACTATGAGTCTCTAGACACTGTCCTGCATTATTGTGTTCGGTATTCTTTACTATGAGTCTCTAGACACTGTCCTGCATTATTGTAGACACTGTCCTGCATTATTCTAGACACTGTCCTGCATTATTGTAGACACTGTCCTGCATTATTGTGTTCGGTATTCTTTACTATGAGTCTCTAGACACTGTCCTGCATTATTGTAGACACTGTCCTGCATTATTGTGTTCGGTATTCTTTACTATGAGTCTCTAGACACTGTCCTGCATTATTGTGTTCGGTATTCTTTACTATGAGTCTCTAGACACTGTCCTGCATTATTGTGTTCGGTATTCTTTACTATGAGTCTCTAGACACTGTCCTGCATTATTGTGTTCGGTATTCTTTACTATGAGTCTCTAGACACTGTCCTGCATTATTGTGTTCGGTATTCTTTACTATGAGTCTCTAGACACTGTCCTGCATTATTGTGTTCGGTATTCTTTACTATGAGTCTCTAGACACTGTCCTGCATTATTGTGTTCGGTATTCTTTACTATGAGTCTCTAGACACTGTCCTGCATTATTGTGTTCGGTATTCTTTACTATGAGTCTCTAGACACTGTCCTGCATTATTGTGTTCGGTATTCTTTACTATGAGTCTCTAGACACTGTCCTGCATTATTGTGTTCGGTATTCTTTACTATGAGTCTCTAGACACTGTCCTGCATTATTGTGTTCGGTATTCTTTACTATGAGTCTCTAGACACTGTCCTGCATTATTGTGTTCGGTATTCTTTACTATGAGTTTTTAGACACTGTCCTGCATTATTGTGTTCGGTATTCTTTAGTATTCAACTAATTTTAGACAAAAATAAAGGTTATCAACAATTATAGCATAATATTTTTTACGTTTATGACAAATCTTGTTTATCCAATTATACGATACCTGATGGGCTAAAGCTATGTCAGAGACCCGTCGGGTCCAGACGTAGTTGTCCTTAATTTTGAATCAGACGCTAGGTAGAAAAACAGCTAGAAACGCTTATCTAAGTAGCAGGACTGGCTGCATTTCTCATAACGCAACCCAAGCTGAAAGTACTGACAGTACTAAATGTTTGGTACCCAAATGTCCTGAATTTTAGACCCTAGCTTCAATAGTCTAGCCACCAGGTAGGTCATTTTCAGCTCCAAACGATAAGGTTAAGGTGTAAGAAAATGACGCAAATATCATGTATACGAACGTATCATTACTGTTTGTTTGTCTTAGAATTTTGCGCAAAGCTACACGAGGGCTATCTGCGCAAGCTGTCCCTAATTTAGTAGCGTAACACTAGAAGGAAGGCAGCTAGGTTTCACCACCCACCACAAACTCTTGGGCTACCCTTTTACTAATGAATAGTGGGATTGACCGTCACTTTATAACGCCCCAGCGACTGAAAGGGCGAGCATGTTTGGTGTGACGGAGACTCGAACCTGCAATCCTAAGATTACGAGTCGAGTGCCTTAGCCAGCTGCCCATGTCGGGACAAATTTTCAAGGAGCTAATTCCATGTTATTTCTGAGGCGAAAGCTGTATTATCAGTTATTGTTATTTGAATTTGAAAAGTGGTAGAATTGATTTCAATTTATTGTTTAAATGTTTGTCTGCCATTAAAAACGGGTGATTTTAAACATATAATACTTTGCTCCTAAAATAAAGACTATTAATTATGTTCATTACAATGATAAGACGATACGAAAAATATGCTGAACACTATACATAACAATGAAAACGAAACAAACTTTTAGAGTGACGAAACAATGGCAAGTAGAAATCCATTGTCCCCCGCTAGTACAGCGTTAAGTCTCCGAATTTACAACGCTAAAATCAGGGGTTTGATTCCCCTCAGTGGGCTCAGTAGATAGCTCGATGTGGCTTTGCTATAAGAAAACACACACACACACACAGAGAAATCCATTAGTAATTATTAGATTCTTTTCGCTGGCAGCTACAAACTCGCATAACCCTGGTGACCCACAAGTTGTAATTCCTGGTCTTGTAAATATGTCCGCTTATCCTAACGAACAGACATAAAACTGTGATCACACGTTTCTTTCCGTAAGCAGTAAATAACAGGGGTTTTTTTTCGAACAAAACTGTGTCAGTTAATAACAGTTATGAAGTTTTGTTAAAGATTTATAACGAATTCTTAAAGAGCTTATATTTTGTTTTGTTTTTTTGCCTCTTAAAAGACTGCTAAGCCCAGCAAACCTGTCTTAACTATAGTTTTCGTGACTAACGTTTCAGTAATGATACTGTCATGTATGATCAGGTGGCTAAGGCACTCGATACGTAACCTGAGGGTTCGAATCCCGGTCACACCAAAATGCTCGCCCTTTCAGCCGTAAGGACATTATAATATTCGGAAAATCTTACTATTCGTTGGTAATGGAGTAGTCCAAGAGTTAGAGGTGGCTGGTGATGACTAGCTGCCTTCCCTCTAGCCTTACACTACTAAATTAGGGACGGTTAACGCAGATATCCCTCTTGCAATTGTGCGCAAAATGCAAAACAAACAAAAACCGTTGCGAATTGTAGGTTTGCGAGTTCAATTATCAAAACCTGGAAAAGTACGCATTTGAGTAAACGCATTTTACAATAAGCTTTATATTGTACATTTACGCTCTGTGGTTACAAAAGGTACGAATTTCTTTCGTTTGTATGAACTACAATAACAATTACTGTTTATCAAAATGAACAAATTAAGTACTCCAGCTAATCTCTAACATAAACATACGTTATGTTATCATTTGAACAGGCATCTTAGAAACTACTCTATTTACATAATTTAAACGATTTAGCCAATTTAAAAGATGATTACAGTATATATATATATATACACACACACACACATATACATAAATCCTGGAATTCTGCATAACATCAGTCTATCATATGTGCAATTTCGAACGTTAAAGATTTAATTTCGTTTTAAATATTATATTACTAATCTCCCAAGGAATCTGACAGATTTGGTGGTCGTGTAGTTGATAGCTTTAACTGAACGTGTAAGATATGTAATAATGATTATATTGGAGTTTAATTATTTAGATATAAATATTTTAAATTGTAAATGGGAAATTATTTGTTATTTTGATAAACGAAACATTTTCAATTTCCAAATTTAACGTTTCCAACAAATAATTTTGTCGTTTGTAAGCTTGCTAAATTATGATAAACTTAAACAATTTCAGATATTGTGTTTTATAAAACTTTATGCCTAAGCATCCGGCCCGACATGGCGAGGTGGTTAAGGCGTTCGAGGCATAATCTGAGGGTCGCGGGTTCGAATCCCCGTCACACTAAACATGCTCGCCCTTTCAACCGTGGTGGCGTTATAATGTGACGGTCAATCCCACTATTCGTTGGTAAAAGAATAGCCCAAGAGTTGGCGGTGGGTGGTGATGACTAGCTGCCTTCCCTCTAGTCTTACACTTCTAAAGTAGGAACGGGTGGTGTAGACTGATCTCGTGTATCTTTGCTTGACATTAAAAAAAAAACCGTTCCCCCCGACCCTCGGATTAATAGCAGAAGTATCCAGTACCATGTAAGTGTTGGTACTGTGATTATCTTCCAGCTTATTGTGTGGAGACTTGTTTCACTTTATCACGTTTAGATGTGTTGAAATGAAATCTCTTTCACATCTATTTCTTTGTTGTTTTTAGAAGAAATTCATTGCTAAGTGCTATATTATTGTAACGAAAAAAACTCGAACAATGAAACACTCGAATTAGATCTAAGTTTCTCTATAAAAAAAATAAATATTTTTAACTACCATATTTAACTCTTTTATACCACATTCAAAACTGATTTGGCAGATTAACAGCTTCTATCAGTTGAAATCGGCATTATTTGTTGTAAAGCATTGAAATAGTTTTAAAACACTGCGGTTGTTAGTTTAAAATTACGAAATATTGCTAACTGTTTAATAGAGACTTAATATTAAAACTCATGAGGACGATCGATTCTCATTTGCTTATTTTAGCTGGTAACATTATGGTACTATTATGAGACAGCACTACTCTATCACAATTTGTTTTCCTTCTAGAGTACTTAAGCTTTCTATGCCCTTTTAATTTGCTTGTTTATTATATATATATTCCAGTATAGTCTTCTCTGTTTCAAATCAAAGTATGCAGTAAATTTATTTTCACGAACGCCCCTTCCGTCATAATAAACAGAAATTCGTACTCCATTGTTTCTTTTCAGTCATATTATTTTTATGTTAATTAAATGCTCCCTCAGATCTATAGGACCTATAGATATCCTTTAAGACTTAATTATATAATCAGTGGTGGGCTGATAAATGTCGACGTGTGTTAGTCATGTTATGGATCGTACAAACCTAAACTAAAATCTTTATTATCCCTTGTTTGTTTATTTGACAATTATCTTTGAGTACAATGATTTTCTATTGTAATTATATATGATAAAACCCGACAGATGGGCGTTCTGTGTGAACAGATATTATGTAAACTGTTGGAAGAGTAGACAGAATAAGTTGGTGAACCCTGACCTGACACCAACGTTTGAGTTGCGCTACGTGTAATTTTTAGCAAGTTGCTTCAAGAAGACAAAACCAAAATTAAAATTGATTTGTGTTGACCGTATAAATGCTTCGGTGCAAAACTATATTTAAAAAAAAACTGATTAAATTAGCTTAAATAAGATACTCTCATAATAGAGTAGTTAGCTAATACTTAATACGTTATTTGAATACTTTAAAAGGTAAATGATCAAAGTCAAAATAAAAATGAATGTAACGCCCATATGATTACAGCATGAGTCATTTGGTGTGTTAAAAACTTGTAATGGAAACAACAAATAAGTTCATTGCCTCTTAAAATCGGGTTTTGATGCCCCTGGCGGCAAAACCCGACAGCTCAATGTGTAGTTTTATCCCTAACAGTAAACTAAACCAACCATAGTCTTGACTTTTAGTTTTTCACCGGTGTTTTCGGCTATAATTCTCAATAATATTAAAAAGAGTTACCAATTGTGCAATCACAAAGAAGTGTAAAAATACGATTAAAATAAAACAAGGCGCAACAGATAACGTACTATGTTTTATAATAAAGTAATGCATTAGTTTAATTGGAGCAATAATAAAGAAGCCATACAACCCAAAGCAAACTTTTAGCTTTTAAACAGATTAATCTAATATCGTTGTTCGAATTAAGAAATTGAAACGAAGCTGATTCAACACTACATCCGTGTTTGATACCAAACTTGCCAGTATCTTCAATAATATAACATTATTTATTAGAATGGTATTTGCTCTTTCAACGTTTACCAAGGCTAAAATATAAAAAAAACAAAACATATGTATTCTGGTACTGGCCATATACTTGATTCGATGATGTCCTCACTTTATGTAATAGATTCATCCTTCACATAAACAGCGTTTAGTTTAAGTGCATTGCGTCTGTTGTTGCTTCAAGCTTGTATTAGTCATTTCTATCAAGAACTCGGTTTCTCCGTTTTAGTGTAGTTTATTGAGATTATTTTTTGGGCTATGTTTGTTATGATAACGTATCTCTTGTCACCTAATTCCTAACATTATCTCTTTGGTATGTTTTGAACTTAACCTAAACTTAACTTGCTTCCTGATATACAAAAATCTTTATATATATATAAAGTCCATAGTCCATCAAGTTCACTTTCAATTGTAAACTTCATATTTTCCAAGACATACATCGAGTATTACATGTGTAACCATTTCTGGTTTGCAGCTCACTTATCTCTTTACTCAAAGAAACGTGAACTTCTTTTCAGTATAGAGGTTTGGTTTGTTTTGAACTCGTGACACAGTTGCACGAGAGCTGTCTCCGCTCTCCACAATTCCGCATGTAGTAGTTAGTAGGGTAGGTAATTAGTCACCACTATCCACCGCCAACTCTTGGGATATTTTTTTTTATCAACGAATAGTAGTACTGTCCACAACACTGTAACGGTTGAAAGGTCGAATATGTTTGATGGGATGGAGATTCAAACCAACGACCCTCAGATTGCGAGTCGAACGCCTTAACCCACCTGGCCATGCTGGGCCGTTTTATTATTTTAAACAGCAAAAAGAAGCTTCGGAAAAGTCAACAAATCATTTTAAAAACTTGGTCAAAAAGACCACAAAAGATGTCTTCGATGACAAGATATTAAAATTTTTCTGTTTTCCAAAGCAACAGTTGAAATGATTAAAAATAACTATAAAATATATTTCTTGATTTAGAATAGGTTAAACACTTTTTCTGTTTGTGTTTGAACACGAAACTATACAATTAGCTGCCTGTAAGTTGTTGATCACAGGGATCGACTCCCGAGAGTGTATTATAAGCTTTCAAACCACATCTCTTGGGTGTGTTTGTGTTTTTCTTATAGCAAAGCCACATCGGGCTATCTGCTGAGACTACCGAGGGGAATCGAATCCCTGATTTTAGCGTTTAAATTTCTAGACTTAACGCTGTATTAGCGGATGGCATACCTCTTGGAGACAAATTAGCATCTTATGATTTATAGGGATGTATATGTAAAGAAGGAATTTTAAACTAAACTACTTATCAATATGTGATTTACATATTTTAAAGTGTAACAGTGTTTGGATCTGGAAATATTGTTAATGCTTTCTAGTAACCTCACCCTCAGACCATGACAACCAGTTGGAACATGAAAGCAAAAAACAACAGCACGTGTACGGAAGTTCCTCAAGAAACGTAAACATATGTTGTTGTTTCCATCTATGGAAACATATGCTTTAATTTAAACCGTATTTTTCATTTTAGAATATCACTTATCACGTGGTGTTTGTAAATAGAGATAAGATCCTTTATGATGTGTTTCTATGTAAAGATAAAACTATTAACTTATCTGCATTGTTTTTTTTCCTTCAAAATATGGATATTCATATGTTTTTTGTAATGTGGTCAGTATTTTACTTCAAGAATAAAATCGCTGTTTTAATTGTACTTTTACTAACTACTTCACAATTAACACGGACATTCAAAAACATCTTTTCTAAATTAAAACCGAATCTCCTTAATACGATTTTACTGCATTTCGCAGACCTGGTCAGTTTCAAGTATTTTCTATTAATTAGTCGTTGATGGACATGATAGTCAGTTTTAACGTTAATAAACTGTTCCTAGAAATTTCGTCTTATGAATGATTGTGCTCGCATAATTAAAATAAAAATCTAAATTACATGTTTTACTTACTAGTGACTTGTGAGTGGCCTTGTACACTTAAACTTATAATAAGTTTCCCTAACAACTTTAATAATTTTCTGCGCAAAAAAATAACATGAAATCAGATAACACTGTCCTGTGTATAAAAGTTCTGCTGTTTCGACAACACTTTCCATTGTTGCATGGCACAAGTATGACCGAAGTTACGTAAAGGCCGGGATTGCGGGAAAAACATAAACACAAAGTGATAGGAAGATCTAAAAGCTGGGAAATGAATTTACATCGTGTTCCTATAGCTGTATGTACAATAAAACATTGATATGTGTTTACATTGTGTTCCTATAGCTGTATGTACAGTAAAACATTGATATGTGTTTACATTGTGTTCCTATAGCTGTATGTACAGTAAAACATTGAAATGTGTTTACATTGTGTTCCTATAGCTGTATGTACAGTAAAACATTGATATGTGTTTACATTGTGTTCCTATAGCTGTATGTACAGTAAAACATTGAAATGTGTTTACGTTGTGTTCCTATAGGTATATGTACAGTAAAACATTGAAACGTGTTTACATTGTGTTCCTATAGCTGTATGTACAGTAAAACATTGAAATGTGTTTACATTGTGTTCCTATAGCTGTATGTACAGTAAAACATTGAAATGTGTTTACGTTGTGTTCCTATATGTATATGAACAGTAAAACATTAAAACGTGTTTACGTTGTGTTCCTATAACTATATGAACAGCAAAACATTCAAATGTGTTCACATTGTGTTCCTATGGCTATATGCACAGTAAAACATTGATATGTGTTTACATTGTGTTCCTATAGCTGTATGTACAGTAAAACATTGAAATGTGTTTACGTTGTGTTCCTATAGGTATATGAACAGTAAAACATTGATACGTGTTTACGTTGTGTTCCTATAACTATATGAACAGCAAAACATTCAAATGTGTTCACATTGTGTTCCTATGGCTATATGCACAGTAAAACATTCAAATGTGTTTACAAGCTGTGTGTACAGTAAAACATTCAAATGTGTTTACAAGCTGTGTGTACAGTAAAACATTGAAATGTGTTTACACTGTGATCCTACAGCTACATGTATAGTAAAACCTTAGAATCTCTATATATTTCCTCGTGTCCTGTGACTCGAGTTCAGGTTAAGAAATTTCGCCAAAAGGAAAAGATGGACACGTATTCAGAGGGTAATATTATAAATTAAACTCAGACATTTTTTTTTATTCAATAAATACCTTGTGAATCTTGTCTTACTGACAATTCATTGAACAATGATGAGCGTGAGGGATCTGGTTCATCCAGTGAAATTTCATTTGTTAAAATTAAAGTGATCACCGAGCAAGAAAAGAATCCACTGATCTCTTCACTATTTAAATATACACTCTCAAAAGATGATATGAAGAAAGTAGCATATGGTTATTTTTTTCTCAAAAATACTGTCTCATGGGAAAATTGAGACCACCAAATGTGTCAGCTTCAAAGAAATGGAGTGTAATTTGTTAAATCGTTGTTCCAAAGGCATATCGTTCTGAAATATTGAAATTTGCTGGGAAGCATGGTAACCCAGAAATTTTCTGTTAACTCCTTAGAAGTCCATCGAAACTTTTGGAGAACTCTTCAGTCTTGTGATTATTTACTATGTTAAGCCTAAAATATGTTACTTATGTTTACACACTTTTATGTGCTGTGTAACCTTATGATCGTGATATTATTTGTACTGATTATGCCATATACTATCACTATTTTTGAAGTTATAATTCTTTGAGAATGTATTAATTTGAAGGTATTGTTATCGATGTATAGTTAAGCATTGTCTAACACCAGTTTTTTAATTCTCTAAGGAGGAAGGTCTAACGGATTCAATAATATATATTTATTTAAAATCCATTGTGAAATGCACGTAACTTATATTGTCAAATAAGTATTGCGAAAGTTCCACCTATTCTATAGATTTATAGAGGATTCTCGAACGTAAAAATCAAGAATGCACTATGTGTGTGTATGTAAAATGCCATTATTTTTGCAAACTGAACTTTGAGAACCTAGCCTTAAAATTTATAAATAGCATCACACGGTAAGGCAGTATAATATTGTTGGTTTGTTGCAGTCAGTGTACTATAATCTTCGGAAGCCATAACTGCGATAAACGCTTATTAATTCGAAAACTACAGATATTTGACCAGGAACATTTATAGAGTTTAAACATTACAAACCATTCAGTTTCAGATTATTAACTTTGGACGTTAGTATTTCTATGAGGACAAGATATATCTCTCTTGGTGAAGGGCTCTGCATGGCCAGGTGGTTAAGGTACTCGACTCGTAATCCGTGGTTCGAGGGTTCGAATCCCCGTCACACCAAACATGCTCGCTCTTTCAGCCGTGGGAGCATTACAATATGACGGTGAATCAGACTATTCGTTGGTAAAAGAGTAGCCCAAGAGTTGATGGTGGATGGTGATGACTAACTGCTTTCACTCTAGCGCTCATATAGCTTTACACGAAATTCAAAAAGAAAAAAAAAACAAACTCACGGTGAAAAGTAAGCTTGTAAACCACGTGAGGCCAGCCAAGAATAGAGCTAGCTAGTATTCCCGCCATGTGAAGTGTATCTGTGCATCAACGTAGAAGTAACTCGCTTCTCATGAACCATCGATAAAAGATTCAGTTCCAGACCAGATAGAAGACTCAGTATTGTTTGTAAATTTTAAACCTCTTGTATATAAACCGTTATTTTTAATAGCTATTTGTAATAACCTTTATTATTCATTGTATTGTTGTTTGTATATTGAAACATGTTTGTGTTAAGAAAGAAAATTGTGTGTATCAAACTTTGTTGGCAAATACCATAAATTTCATACATACTGACATTTATTTTACTTTTGAATTTAAATTACAAGATACATCAGTTTCAGGCTAATTCAAATTGTAATAACTAACATAATAAATCGGAAACTAGACTGAGATAAATTATAATAAATAACACCGTACATCTTCTAAGGTTCAAAAAGACGGTTTCGGTACCCGTAGTGAGTACAGCACAAGCACCCCATTGTGTATCTTTTGTGCTTAGTTCCAAGCAAACAAACGGTGTATGTATATATAATCTAAATTAAAAGTAGGATATATTAACTATTTTTTCAGTAAACAAGCTCGTATTTAGTGGATCGGTAGATCAAAAACGAACAATCATAACACGGTCATTCAAGCCACGTTTAACCTTTCACCTTCATTCACTCAGTTTTTGTGGCTCGTATAATTGCTACAATGAAAAACAGAACAAGTCGACCGCGTCTCCTATGTAATGCTGTTACTTCTCACAAGAGAAACATACGAATAGCATTCATGAATGTGTTTATGTTGATTGCAAGACACTTCTTTAAACCCACCAATTTTTCTGTTATTTGTTTTAGTAATCTGTCGAATTTTAACTGTCAGTCTGGAGTATTATCCCTCAAAATCTGTAATAAAACGTTTTCTCGTTTTAATGTTATTCATTACATCTGTCTCATTACTTCTTTTAAGTTTTGTTACCGTCTTCAAAAGTGTGTAATTTCTTTAATTTCTAATCGATCTTTGAAAAGGCAAAGGTCATTTTTTGTTAATTCTCTTCTAAGGATGATAAATTATGAAGGATGTTTGATTTCAAACGAGCAGTGACAGACAATTTATTTTAAAAAAATTATTCAAATAACGTATTCTAACATAACACACGAGAATAGGAAAATCAATTTCCGTCTGATAAATTTATCATTCAAACATAAATACACACTTATTGATACAGAAAGGACAACTTCGAAAAGGATCTGACAAGGACTAGAGTGAAAATATGGAAAGGTTTTGATAACCTGCAAAATTTCAGTGCAAACATAAATTCATCATATATTCGATGTTTCGTGTGTCTTATGATTCATGTACTTTGTCATTGTCGCAGACATTTTAAGTTAGTTTAGTTTATTAGAAATCAAGCGCAAAGCTACACAACGGGCTATCTGTGCTCTGCCCATCACAGGTATTGAAACCCTAGCAGCATAAGACCACAGTCATAACACTGTGCTAGTAGGGACGGTCATTTTAAGATTGTTGTTATGTGTTAAATTACGTTGTTAATTCATAACGAGTACCATGAAGTATTTTCCATACACAATAATAATATGTTACTAAAAATCCATGTGTCAGTAAAAGATAGAATAAAAATGTCAAGGGATGAAACTGTCGTATTCCTCTCAAAAACTGACCACCTTTATTAAAGTTCAAAAGCGAATCCCTCCCCCCCAAAAAAACGATAAATGGTCAACTGAGAGTTGACGCACATACAACTAAACAATATTGTTCATTACAAACAACCGAAAAGATGTTCTTTAAGGAAATAGGGACATAAATATATTGAAGATTTCATGAAAAACTATATAAATTCAGTGCCACTTCAGAAGGTCTTTAAAATGTTTCATGAAAGTCTCGCTCTCACATCACTAAATACAAATCATTACAAAAAACAACTATCTGATTAAAAAAAATACTTTATTTTTTAAATGCGTTTACAATATTTAGGATTTGCTAAAATGCTGGAAATGAGAAACGTTCTTCAACTGTCAGCGTCAAAATTTAGTACCATCATGAAATAAATTGAATTTAGTTTTCTTGGAAGAGGAACACATTTTATACACCAATAGTTTTTTTACATCTGCAACAGCGTTGAAACACCACATTCAGTCTTCATATCCCAATCTTCGTAAAGATCAGACTAGAATCAAACTTTTGCTTCCTTTGGTTTTTGTGTAATGACTAACCTGATGTATCATTTGTGGACTAACATGGTTTTCAGTTGCTTGACAGTTCTTTGAGAAAAGGGTGATTACGGAACATAATGGACTCTGAAAAGCTGTCAGAAAAGAATTACTGTAGAACTGATTCTATAAATCTTAGACGTATTGTGTAATCACAGAAAGTGTTTCTGTCAGTTCTTTCTCTTAGGGGTATTAAATAGAAATCATGAAGTGTTTCAGAAAAAATGACAAAAGGACTCAAAACAATCGTTCAAATAATTCCATTTTTTTCAATTTTCTTTGTAAATTTTTATTAGTACTACTTGACATTTTTAACGATAAATTGATATAGAAAAATCAAAATGTATAACTTTCAATCCTCAATATTAAACAGTGCTGTTGACACCATTTGATGTGTTTGAACTGTGTGTAATGAATATATGCAAAAATGGCACCAGTAAGAACTCAGGGCCCGGCATGGCCAAGTGGTTAAGACATTCGACTCGTAATCTGAGGGTCGCAGGTTAGAATCCCGGTCGCACCAAACATGCACGCTCTTTCAGACTTGGGAGCGTTATAATGTGACAGTCAATCCCACTATTCGTTGGTAAGAGAGTAGCCCAAGAGTTGGCGGCGAGTGGTGATGACTAGCTAGATGCCTTCCCTCTAGTCTTACACTACTAAATTAGGGACGGCTAGCGTAGGTAGCTCTCGTGTAGCTTTGCGCGAAATTCAAAACAAACAAGCCAAGAACTCAGAATCTAAAACGCGCACTCTAAAAGTAACACAATTTTTTGCAAAAGGGAAGACAAGAAAAATATGTATATTTATCATTTTTTAGGCCTTTCTTCCCATTTTACATTATTACTGATTCCGTCATTATCATGTACCACGTACAATAACTTACTCAGGAATTTAAACACGCAATGCTTATTTTCAGTTCTAAAAGAGTAGTTTGGGTCAAGACTACCTCACATTGGCCTCTAACAATATTTGAGGTAGGTTTCAATAATTAAATAATAATATATGGAAATTAAGAATAACTTCTAAGTAGAGACAGTTCAAAAGGTTTGTTTTAATCACTTAATACCTTCGTAACAGAAGTAGCGAATATATTGAATTACTGATATTAACCAACAAAAAATCTAATTGTATGAAGTCGAATTTCTTTCAAAATTTATGATTCACAGGTATTCGTGCAAAACAACTAACCATTAAATATAAAATTTTAATTACAACGTGGGGCGAGCATGGTTTAATGGTTATATTTCTACTGATTGGATTGTTTAGGACTGCTGCTTAAAACGCTCCGAACATTCAACTGGGAGTATGTTATAAGAGAGACAGTCAGTACTACATTAGGTTCAAAACTAAACATGTGATATTTTGTCTAGCTACCTTCTATATGGTTAGTAACTCAAAATTAAGAATAACTACACCGTCACCTTAGTCTCTCTGACCTGGCCTTTCGGCCCATGTATCTGTAAAGTGCTGCTTGTGGCAGGCCATAATATACTGGTGCAATACTTTGCCTAACAAGTCAATTACTTACAATATAGTTTTAAATCACATGATGTCAAGGACGCATTATGGTCATAATGTATTGACCGAACTCGTTACTAGGCCTCATGTCTCCCACGTGTCACAAATCACTGTATCTCTCCTACTGAACAGTGTATCCACGAATCTATCACCTTACAGAAACCAGTTTTTGCAGCTGTTTGCAAATACATTTTTGAATGACCACACAAAAATCATTACTGGGGTATTTAGCATCCATGTGCGTCGTTATAGGTTTTTCAAGCGTATTCCGAACAATATATATTTTGATAATAATTTGTAGTGATATTAAAAATGAAAGAAATTACTGCAAAATCTCAAAACAGTAAAAAATATTCATTTCTATATCATTAATTAGTTTTTAAGTGCAAATTTGAACAATAGATTTATGAGTCCAGTGCCAAACACCTAATTACTTTAGTATTTTATTCCCTCTGTTTACAACCAAGCTACCGGATGACATTATGATTGGAATATCTTCTAAAAATTCGAAACTGTTCTATTTTTCTAAACAATACTTTAAATAACGCTTCCCCCCTGTGGCACAGCAGTATGTCTGCGGGCGTAGAACTCTAAAAACCGAATTTCGATACCCGTGGTGGGCAGAGAACATATTGCCCATTGTGTGGCTTTGCACGTAATTTCAAACTGTACATAATTATGATATTTCAGACTATTATAACATATTTTTTTGTAACAAGAAAATAGTTCAAGTCTCTGCGTTTTAGAGTTTAGAGGTAATCATGTCATACGTAAAAAAACATAACCATGGTTGATGCTTTGACTGGCATTGACGTAAATCCATTTTATCGTCAAACTGAAAATAATAATAATATCTAATAACGTTATAAGCACCTTACATATTAGTACATATTCGAGAACAACCCACTGATGAAGTGGAAGATGCTTTAACTATAATAAAGTTTACATTTGTTTTGCAAATCGACAATTAGATCGCCATCTTGTTTGGAATTTCGCACAAAGCTACTCGAGGGCTATCTGTGCTAGCCGTCCCTAATTTAGCAGTGTAAGACTAGAGGGAAGGCAGATAGTCATCACCACCCACCGCCAACTCTTGGGCTACTCTTTTACCAACGAATAGTGGGATTGACCGTCACATTATAACGCCCCCACGGCTGGGAGGGCGAGCATGTTTAGCGCGACGCGGGCTCGAACCCGCGACCCTCCTATTACGAGTCGCACGCCTTACGCGCTCGGCCATGCCAGGCCTAGATCGCCATCTAATTAAGCCGCAAATACATACAATCTTTAGAAAAGTAGTCTCTATGTGCACTGAACAGAGACTAAATATTTTTTATCCCCTATTTCAAAGGTATGAAGCAAAGTACATATACTAATCACAAAGTGAGTTCACTTAGAATTATTAAAATATTTATAATTACCGAAATACCATATATTAAAATGATTGGGTTTATGTAGAAATATTTACCCTCATTCTTGTAGCTCAGCAGTATGTTGGATAGCTTGTAAATTTAAAAAAATCGGGTTTCGAAATTCCCAAGGCTTAACAAAACTAATCAAATAAATATATAGATATCACTTAAGCAGGGTTATTGAATTTTCGTCGACCATCGTATATCTCGTCGTTACATTCATACCTAGAGGTCTTGAAATGCATTTCAAAGTGATTATATAAAACTTAAATGCTAATTTAGTGGATCATAGTGCATTGTGAGAAACTTCATGCTTCAGGTTTGTATTATAAACATTTACAATATAAGTTTTCATGACTAGTAGTCATTACCCAAACTTAGAAATAGTAGAACAATTTGTACTAAATGTAAGATACATATTTATGTACAATACAACTGATAGCACAGTTTGCCGATGGTTGTTAGGCCTACTATAGTATCGAGGTTGAGCGGTGATTTAAAACATGTTAAAAATAGCGTAACTCTTCTCCAGCTGAACAAACATACAAAAATGTCTTTCTTCGTCTAGTTATATAAACGGTTAGAAGGAAAACTTAGAAATAAGGTGAAACAAATTCCTCTTTTTTTTAAGTTATTCTGGTTTTATGGAATATAAACCAACAAATAAATTGTCGTAGATTAGGGCTGCAAGTTAGCATTTTTACATCTGTACGTTTAACATAACTTTTATTTTGTCACTAGAAGAATAAACCTGAAGATCAGATTTCGATACGCTTCACAACGTGTTGCCAATTATTTAAAACACACACACACACTGTAACAACATTTAAAATGTAACTAAATATTACAATCTTCGCTCTGTAGCAAACATCCGAAGCTCTTTATTAAATATTTCAACCTTATAATTATCATAATTTGTGAAGAGTAGAAAGCCCGATTCTTTGACTCCATTCGGAATTTTTTATTTAACGATATTGAAGACTGTCATGTTCTTTGTCTACTAGTACATTGTTTATACGTAATTAGTGTCTTACACCAGCCAGTTTCTTTAGGAAACGTGTAATTGTGGCATACAACGACTGCATGTGCCCTTTTGAGTTGGATATTTCGAACTGAATGCTATCCAGCTGATGTTTTGTTCTGAAGATGGCTATATATCTTTTTAATCAGGTACGATAACGTGAATAAAAAATGAATGGCTGTATTAAACTAAAATAACTGTTTTATTTTAACTGTATTATCCGCTGTGTTCTTTCAAGCTACGATGACAAATGTATTTGGTTCTTTGATGGTTGGATATGCTTCTACATGACTTTTTTCCCGAGAATTTTTGTTCAGATGAGATATATAGATTTATTTATAAACTCACGCGACTAAAATCAAGCTATGCTCAAAGTAATTTGCATTTGCTTAAATATCTTAACTTGTTCAGATGACAGTCTTTAAGAAAATGTCACTTTATATCGACCTCCCAGTGGCACAGCAGTATGTCTGCGGACTTACAACGTTAGAATCAGAATTTCGATACCCGCGATGAGCATAGATAGCCCATTGTGTTGCTTTGTGCTTAACTTAAAATTAATTTATTTAACCCTAGTTGTTATAATTAGGTAATCTTATTGAAACAATTTTGTTTCTAACATTTTTAGTAGATGTCGAATCATTGGTTTCTCCTGTACTTTCAGTGTAAGGCATTTTCTTTCGTTACCAAATAAATAGAGTATAGATTTGATTTTTAACCAAATAAATAAGATGAACATTCAGGTCCAGTACGGCCAGATGGCTAAGGCACTCGACTCGTAATCTGAGGGTCGCGGGTTCGAATCTCCGGTACACCAAACATGCTCGCCCTTTCAGCCGTGGGCGCGTTGTAATGTAATGGTCAATTCCACTATTCGTTGGTGAAAGAGCAGCCCAAAAGTTGGCGGAGGGTGGTGATGATTAGCTGTATTCCCTCTGGCCTTACAGAAAGCGCAGAAAGCCCTCATGTAGGCTTTGCGCGAAATTCAAACAAACAAACATAAACAAAAGTTACACGAGTACATGTAATTTCAGCTGAAATATGAAACATTTTGTTAAGCCGTTATTATTATTATTTTGTAATACTGATGTCTTTTATTACTCAATGTCTATCAAGTGATATGGACTTTGACATTTTCTATTTTCAACAGGCTTTCTTTATTTAATTTTTCCTGACGAAATTACTACAAAGAAAGACATGTTTATTCATATGTTTGTTACAAAAGAGCTACGTAAAAAATTCGTCAGCTCATTTCTGACACGATTTTTTATGTTGGGCCTGGGGTATTCCAATAATTATAAAGTAGTTCTTTTTTAAAAAATCCTTTATTTCAACTTATTAATCGAGGATGAAACAATGATTTGAAATTGTGATATGGAATTTTAATTATAGAATAAAACTCAAAATAGAAGCGTTGCAGGAAAACTAGGAAAAGACATCACTAGCAAGTAATGTGTAAGCGTTAAGAGGCGTACAGTTGCTCTTAAAACAGCTCTTTTTCAAAGTAATCGTCACCTACATGGTGAGAAAATATTCTTATTGAAATAGAATTCATAGTGTAAGCCTCAAGTACGCGCATCTAAGGGTTATCGATGCACCGTGAGAACTACCGCCAACTTCCGCTACTTGGTCAGTGTGTGGTTGATGGTGCAGGGCTATTGATTAGCTGCTTTCCTTCAGGTTTATTATTTCAAAATTAGGGACGACCATGTGAAGATAGCTTTGAGCAAAATTTATTGTACAAAAGCATTAAACGTTGAATAAGTATTTTCAGGTCTTATCTGATCGTCATTCATATTGTGGAATTTTTTACGTCTGAGTGTTTAATATTCTGTCATTAGAACAGTTCTCAAAATAAGATTTGGGAGTTTGGGTTTCGGTATATTGTTAAAATAAAAAAAATGGTGTACCTGCGTTTTAAACGTTTCGCTCCGTGGGAGTCATTAGTGAGTGTTTAAAAAAAAAAAGCTTTCAACCTTGTAATTATCTAATTTTACCAAAATTGTGGGCCTAATTTATTGAATATTGTTCAATATGTTACTTAATAAATCCTGAATACTTATCATACTTTTACCGTTATGTCTGCTCGTATACAAAGACTTAGTGAATATTTATAATCATGTCTGCTTTTTAACTGTTTTAAATACGACGTGGATGTACTTGAAACTTCGAGTTTATAAAGTTAATGATGATATAAAAGCGGGGAATTCCTGGGTGGCGAGCGACTTTGGTTGTTCCCATTGGAATGTAAGCTTCAACAATTCCTTTCAATAGGGGATTATACATACGTTTATATTTTATAAATGTTTGTTTTGGAATTTCGCACAAAGCTACTCGAGGGCTATCTGTGCTAGCCGTCCCTAATTTAGCAGTGTAAGACTAGAGAGAAGGCAGCTAGTCATCACCACCCCCCGCCAACTCTTGGGATACTCTTTTACCAACAAAAAGTGGGATTAACCGTCACATTATAACGCCCCTACGGCTGAGAGGGCGAGCATGTTTGGCGCGACTCGGGCGCTAACCCGCGACCCTCAGATTACGAAGCGCACGCCTTAACGCGCTAGGCCATGCCAGGTCCTTTTTATAAATGTTAGAAACGAAATTGTTTCAAATAAATTATAAACAACTAGGAGTGAAGAAATTATACTTTATTTTTAAACGAAGTAGGTCTCCTTTTTTATTTTTCTCATATAAAATCATTATTTTGCAATTCGAGATTAAATACTGTT
>NC_134833.1:89391544-89429701 GCF_004210375.1 Tachypleus tridentatus
AAAGATATTTATTTTCTGGAAGAAAAAACAAAGTTGTGTAATTTTCAACTGTAAATGGATGAAATATGTACTATGGTATTCTAAAAGGGTTAGTTGTTTACTGTCAGGTTACTGGGTTACTTTGGCGTGATTGGCCAAAACTGAGTGCATAATTTTTCTTGAGGGTGACGGGACACATACGAACCGATTTTATAGGCTTGCATATAGGTGTCCCAAAAAGGTACACATTTTAATGTGACCAAAATTGTGTACAAAATATGGGAACTAATAATAAATGCATTTGTTTTCAAGACTAGTGATGAAAGTTGTGTTCTGCATAATTCCTTTTCACACCACATGTTCAACATAGATTCTATGTTTACTGATAACAGCTTGCATTCGCACTGCCATATTGTTTATCACTGTAGGAAATATTTGTTGAGAGGCAGATATTGTCCAGAGTGCATTAATAGACCAAGGTTTGGGGTTAGTTAAATTTGTCTTTTAGATAACCTATAAAGGAAGTCTGTAAGTGACAAATCAGGTGAATATGGAGGCCGTACTACGTCCTCATAAAGATAAATCAGTCACTGTTAACCAGGTTAACTATCTCAAATGATTGAGGAGTTTTACCTTCCTGAATTATGCAAACAGTTTTGGCAATGAAACGGATATATTTACATGATAACACAACTGTTCCAGCAGGACAGGGCCATTCTTTATACAGCTAGAAAACAAGGTGTTGCCTTCATGAAAACTTCTCAGACATATGACTGATTTAAAATGATGTGGAGTGGCCTTAGTATTCACTTGACTTGTCAACTCTTTTATAAGGGGTTATCTAAAAAACCGAACTTATGCTAACCCCAAACCTTGGACTATTGATGATCTAAAGGACAGCAGCCGCTGGGAGATTTGGATCATCCCCCCAACAAACATTTCCTACAGTGATAAACAATATCCCAGTTCGAATACAAGCTGTTACCAGTAAACATAGAGCCTATGTTGAGCACGTGGCGTGAAAAGGAATAATGGGAACATAAACTTTCATCATTAGTCTTGAAACAAACGCATTTATTATTTAGTTCCCCATATTTTGTATTTTTTGGCCACGTTAAAATATGTAAACTCCACTACAGTATTTTGAACTCAAAATTATTTTTATTCGCCAACGTTTGGACATAATACAGGGTTCTTCAAAACATTATCCTTTAATCATGTAACAGCGATCTGTACACTCAGAAAGGCAATACATAAATTAAAACTTTAATTAAAAATTATCTGGGTACATACTCAACACACTGAGACTATGCGGAATCCAGTAATAGGTTTTTGACTCTTTAGGCCTACATCTTACCGTAAATGGTTATCTCGTGCGTTTGGAGAAATTCTTTCAAACGGTTACGTCTGCAGTCTGAAGGATAACCATTAATGAATGTATGGCTAGTTTAATATTTAATCGATGAAACGGGCTTTGAATAGCTGTATATTTATTCCTTACATAAATATACGTGATATGTAGTAGTGTGTGGACTATTTGGCATCTCTACATTTTCAAGTGCTGTGTACATGCTTGTCGTACAGGTAAAATGGCTACGTACAAAATAAATACTGGGCTAATTGGCGTCCCAGGGGATACAATGAGAAACGCAAGACACAGTCAATTACTTTTATACACCATAACAGCACTACAGTTTATTTTCTCCACAGGATAATTATTTATTTTATTTCGGATCAATGCATCTTCTAGATATATTAGGTTTATAATTGCAGAGGCTGACCTGTAGGTGCAGCGGGTTAAGGACAGCGTTCAACAACACATACCAGATAAAAACATTTAAATTGTAATGTATGCTTCAACAGACATGGGTCATTAATATCTGATTTGTTTGTTTTTGAATTTCGCACAAAGCTACTCGAGGGCTATCTGTGCTAGCCGTCCCTAATTTAGCAGTGTAAGACTAGAGGGAAGGCAGCTAGTCATCACCACCCACCGCCAACTCTTGGGCTATTCTTTTACCAACGAATAGTGGGATTGACCGTAACATTATAACGCCCCCACGGCTGAAAGGGCGAGCATGTTTGGCGCGATGGGGATGCGAACCTGCGACCCTCAGATTACGAGTTGCACGCCGTAACACGCTTGGCCATGCCGGGCCCCATTTTTATCTGAAGCATTCTCATTATTTTATACGATATACAAAAACATACTAACAAAATGTTTTAAGTTGATATTATCTTCGTAAAACACGGAACAATATTGCTTTTAAAAAATTTAACTTTTATTTATGAAGGAAACAACAAAACATCCGTACGGTAGTAACCACTATTTCTGATTATCGTCCGGGTGCATCTCAGTTGGTAGCGTGCCAAATTGCATATCGTAAGGTCCAAGGTTCGTTTTCCGCTTTAAGCTGTGGGTGAATTATAAGAGTAACGGTCAAAACTCTTTTGGCAATGTACAACTGAATGGCCCTTTCCTTCTGGTCAGTAATTCAAAATCAGAGATGGCTGTATTTGAGTTCTTCGTGTCTCTAATCATGTACGGTGTTGTTGTTGTTGTTTTTTAGGTTAAAATACTAAAACCAATTTATATAGTTAGAAAAAACAAATGATAAATGACACCATCTCTCATGTTCCGCTGACACAAAGTACTGTACATTTATAGAAACCCGAATATACTCGCACAGAAATTTGGAAAACAGTTGCTCTTTTGAGGAACGTTGTTTTTTATTATATTCCTTATCCATACACACTCTTGCAGTTTTTTTATTTATTTCATATCTCTTACAAGTTTCTTCTCGAGCCAAAATTTAATAATTTTCCTATTTATTCCAGAATTTGAGCTCTAAATAACTTTGGGTTTAAACTATGTTGTAAGGTTCTACATGAATCCTTTATCTCGTGAAACATCTGTAAGAACTGGAAAGCAGGTCTTTATTATATTTATACTTTCAAAATATGAATACAGATGCAAAGTCAAATTTTAAAACAGAAATCCCAGTTGATTCTCTGGAATTATATTGAAAAGCAACAATATATCCCTGTACGAGTTCAAAATCTCGTGCCCAGGATAGTATGAAAAGTTTTAGTGGCTCATAGTAAATATATTCGTGAGAATGAATGAAAATTAGTAGGGATTACAGTATAGATGTTATACGAAACTGGATATGTAATGAGCGTTGATCTATAGTGATAAACTTTGCATCTTAAAGCTCAAGGTATTCAGACGTGGGCTGTAATTTAAAGTTAATTTCACGCCGTTAGTTTTAATACCTCATCTACTCTTACAATGTCAGTTCCAATACCACATATACGCACTTGCATACTTTCAATTCCAATACAACATCTACTCACATACACTCTTCCAATATCACATCTACTCGCACAGTGTTCCAATATCAAATATACTCCCAACCTTTCAGTTCTAATATTAAACCTACTTACTCAAAGTCAATCCCAATACCACACCTACTTACATACTTGCAGCTCTAATACCACATCTATTTACACACCTTCAGTTCCAATACCACATCTGCTCATAACCTGTTAGATTAAATATCAAATCTATTTCTACAGAGGCAATTCCAATATTACATATACTTACTTACTGTCAGTTCTAATACTAATCTACTTACATACTGTTTTTTTTTGCAAGGGAAGTCAATTTACAAAATCGAGCGATTGTTGTTCACATTTGCTACCGAAATAATGGTATTTGTCCCTTGTTCCGGATAATTTTTGCTAGATTAGCTTACGAAGATGAGAGAATTTTAAAACTGCTCTCCAAAACAGATGATGCTTGCATTTAAGAATAGGCTTTTGATATGCTTTATCATGTTTAAACTTAAAATTTATAATTTTCAACCTGGTGAAATTTAGTTCTTTTGATACCCAAAGTTTCTTCATAACTTGAGTAAAATGCTTCCAGCACTAGTGTTGGATATACACGACTGGTTCTATACAAGTTCGATGCGATTGCTAAATATGATTATTTTTTACGTATTTGTTTACCTAACTGTGTATGAATCATACGCTATATGTACTTATATTGTTGTGAACTGGTACTTCTTGTATTATTCTGTTGTGTTACTGGAACCTTTCAAATTTTTCTTATTGTTTACATTAAGTATTATTACATCATAATGCCTCCTAATGTGTAGGATGTCCTAGGCCTCGGTCAGGCTATAAATGCGCGTCAAAATGCAGTTCGAGATAAATAGTTAAATAGTTAGATAGATCTAAACTGTGTGATTGCGAGTTTAATCATAAAAAATATATTGTGGTGATTTCTAAAGAGAAATTATCACAACTTGCATTTTTATAACAGAGCAGAGAAGAAAAACTCGTCATCCCAAATTGTGCTCTAACGTAATTGAACCAGCCTGTGTGGACTTTGACCAAAATAAGACAATTATTTAAAGCTCTAGATACAACTGTGATAACCAACAGTCATAATAGTGATTTTAAAATGAAACTATCACAGATTGTATTTTTAATAATATAATAGAGAACAAGAACTCGTCATCTCAAATTGAGTTCGAAACTAACTGAACCAGACTGCGTGGATTTGAGGCTAAAAAGAATCTGGCTCATATAAAACCTGACAAGTAGCAACAACCACCCAGTGTAGAAACTAAAGAAATAAGACATCAGCAGATTCTTTGGCTCAGGTAGCCTTTGTCATGTACTGCTTCTTTATTTTTTGTTTACCCATTGTGAGAGATGAATAACAAAACAATTTTTAAAAAGCACGATAATTTATAAATGTATACCTCTCGATTTACATATTTGTGGGCCCAGTATGGCCATGTGATTAGATTGCTCGATCGCAGGCCCGAATTCTCGTCACCGTCACACCAAACATGTTCGCCCTTTTAGTCGTGGGGGCGTTATGATGTGACAGTCAATTCCACTATTCGTTGGTAAAAGAGTAGCCCAAGAGTTGGCGATGGGTGGTGATGACTAACTGCCTTTCCTGTTGTCTTACACTGCTAAATTAGGGAAGCTAGCACAGATAACCCTCATGTAGCTTTGCACGAAATCCAAAAAACAAACAAACACAGATTTGTTGGATATACAAGAATATTAAGTTTAAAAGTTATTATTTACTTATTTAGCAATATAATATTTAACTCTTACTTAATTTTCATGACAAGAGTGTTAAAGGTTGGTTATTTTGAAAGCGATAGTCATAACAAAGTTTGTTACGTAACTCTGTACAAGTCGTATGTAATTTAATTCTTGTATTAGTTTTTTATTTTATAGTATTGCTGACATCATCTTAGTCGAGGTTTTTAAATTCTTCTCATTATGTGTCATATTTCTGTTACCGGAGGACTAGATATTTCTAGGTTTTTCTGCCGCGTGTTATAAGTACGTGCAGATACAGAAAGAAAGTTAAGTTAGTGAAAGTAAAAGTAAGAAAGTGAAATCAGACTACGTGATTGTCAGTTTAGCCATAACGGGCGAATTCGAAAGTGAAAGTTTCTCAGATTGTATTTTAACAACAGAGATAAATGAATTAATTTGTCTTGCCAAAAATTGCTTTAAAGTAATTGAACCAGTCTGTATGAATTTTAGAAAAACAAAACAAAGAGAGGATTATTTAAAGCTCTGGATAAAGCTGTGATAACCAACAGAGATATTGATAATTTTCGAGTGAGTATCACAGCCTTGTATTGTCATAACATAGATAGAGGAGAATAACTTGTCAAAGAGTATTTTAGAGTAATTAAACCCACCTCTGTGGACTTTAACGAAAAAGAGACAATTACTTAAAACTCTGGATACAACTGTGATAATCAATAGTGTAACAAATTTGTATATATACGTTGGACTTGTTTTGAATATAATATTTTAAAACAAGTAGATTGTATGATGTTTGTTTATTGTTGAAATTTGTCGCCAACAAGTTAGTCACCTACTGTAAAGAATTTCGCTCCTATAAAAATCTGAGAAGATTTATGGTTTATTAGGTATTTAATATTGCATGTTCTTATACTTATCCAACAAAAATGCAGTAATCATAAGAATATCGTGGGCTCGAGAGTTAAATCACACCCATGAAAAACGATAATAAATTCTTCCAGCTAAGAATGTTTGAACTTAAGTACCTGGAAGCGCAACTATAGTTATCATAAAACGTATTTATAAGATTCATTGTGATTTATTGCGTCATCATATAATGAATACTACAGTAACAACAGAGAACTCAGAATCACTGTTGAAGTGGGGAGTGGTTATTTTTAGGCTCCTAGATACTGTAATACTTTGTTTCATGTCACTTGTCAGTTAGTGGAATAATTCAGCAGACCGTGACGGGAATACATAGTGGCACCTTCCACTGTTTAATGCTGGATAAGTTGTAGTTTTTTATATCTTCAACCAATTTGGGATTGTTTGATGATCCTAGGAAGGGCAATTAATCTCCCCCGCCCTCTCCAAGGCCCCGACCCAGAGTTACAAGTAATATTTGATGAGTCAGTATTTACTTAGTCGTTACTTTGTGGTAGATGTTTCTTCAGTGTCTCATTACATGTGTGGACACCTATTTAAGCTTTTTTTATAATTATTTTCGCAGTCGTCAACACATATAAACAACACTACACAGCACGTCGTGAACTTCAGGTTCAAAGTTCAGAGTAACTTGTATAGAGTTGTGAACTTTTTTAACCGTCTTCTTTCTCAGATGGATCTTTATTTGGAGTTGGGTGTTATATTTCAGAAATTAAAGACCGTAGGAGCGACATTTATAGTTTGATTTGTGAAATCGATGATAATCTAAAGTAATAGCCTAAATTAACTTGCAAGTTTGACACCGCATTTTAAATCAAATTATTATATTTGTAAATATGTTTGGCGCTTTTATCCAAGAACTATTTCATGTACTGGTTTTAAGTCACACTTTAAACTAGCCGGGGAATATGATAGATTTTATTCTAATAATAATAACGATTCGTGTGAATAGGATCAAATCTCATTCCCTAACAGAACTACTGATAAGCTACAAGTTTTGCTCTTCGCTCAGTTTCAAAAACACGCAACCCTAACAGTACACTTGTTGAATACTTCGGCTGGATAAAGAATAGAAATATATTAACATGTTTTAGTCCAATACTTTGAATAATCACACACCATATGGAATTATATCGAAATATTATTTTTCATTGTTTTATATTGTGAATGGTTAGTTTACGATGTCATGGTTTTCAGAGTATAAACTTCCAGCTAATTTGTTTAGTTAATATTAAATGTAAATTACTATAAAGGTGCACCACACAACATACGTATACATTTTGTAGTTTTCAAAGTATCGACACAGTTTATGATTTCAGATAATCGAAGAACATGTATCTGGCTAGCAGGTATATTGTATTGTCAAAAATCAAATACGTGCTAAATAAAAAATAGACTACAAGCAATACAAAGTATTTTTTTCTATTTGGCAAAAGTGGGTTGCAAAATTTGTCTCTGGTCTTAAAGTATCATTCACAATTTTACTCGGCAATGAAAGAAGAATCCTATATAAAATAAAGATAATAATACGTACTTACGGCCTCAGGTAACACTGGTTTTTATAGAGCCTGGCCCGGAGACATGAATAAATATGGACATAAGTGCCCTTCTCAGGTTTTGTACTCTCTGCAATTTGCAGTCTTCATCTAAAACACGATTTTTTGTTTTTTACATATCTGAGATACGTAAAACGGCTTGGTTCTCGGAAGAGGGTGACACTCGAGTGGTTATATGAACGTTTAGCGTAATTCACAATTTTCATCTTTGTTTGAAATATTAACGTTATTTGCGTGGCTGAAAGCGGATGTGTGACACCACTATTATAATAGCTCTGTAAAAGTATGATGCTGTTGCTTCATTATGCTGTGAAAATACACACACGTGTATTGGATTGCATCATCAATGTAACAATATGATGACTGGAGTTAATTCACAGGTCTGTCGTGCTTGTAAGATACAGCATTTCTTAACAATATCACTACGTCCTCGGAGCATCTTTTTACCTAACACCTGAGTTATTGGTAGTCGCTACAATGTGCAGTAAAAACTAATTATTTTCTTCCCTTACTTTCTGTTTCGTAATAGCTTGTCAGGTACGGTCGCCTGAAAAAATTGTTTGCATTATTACAAAGTGTCACATATTCACAGGTATCCGTGTTTTACAATCTACATGAAACGAGGTGTTTCTTTAAAGTGCATGTACCTAGACTAGTGTAAACATTAAGATGGTTATAAAATTCTAGTCGTTTGGTACTTCGGGTAGATCTTGTGTCAATAATATATTTGTGGGGTTTACACACTTGAGTCCTACTGGAAATGATGTATTTGCTCAAATTGTTTCTCAAGGCGTAGAAAAATTAACATGTTACTTCTTAGTTATAACACAGTCCTAATTAGTAACAAAGAAAAATATATCAAAAGCCCAAAATACATAAATTTTGTATTTATAGTTTTTGTAAACTGTAAAGATAGTATGTATTCCTCAGAAACTGAATTATATTTCTTTAGAAATTTTTAGATTCAACAAAAAAGTTTGATTTGTATTTTGTTCATGTTCTTCTGAAGAAACATCTGATAAATTGGTTATTCCGAAGAAACGTCTGATGGAGTAATTAATCTCGGCTTGGTATGGTAAGCTTGATTTAAGTTTTTGTTTGTTTTATTTTTTTTAAATAACATTATTTTATTTATTTTTTATTTCTTAATTTCCTCACAGCATGTTTAAGGAACGGAACTTAATTTTGCGTCTAAAAGTTCATTTAATATTGACTAAGTACATCACATTATTAATTCGAATAGGTTGTTGCTATGCTTTGTTTTTTGAATTTCGCACAAAGCAACTCGAGGGCTATCTCTGCTAGCCGTCCCTAATTTAGCAGTGTAATACTAGAGGGAAGGCAGCTAGTCATCACCACCCACCGCCAACTCTTGGGCTACTCTTTTACCAACGAATAGTGGGATTGACCGTTACATTATAACGCCCCACGGCTGGGAGGGCGAGCATGTTTGGTACGACTCGGGCGCGAACCTGCGACCCTCGGATTACGAAGCACACGCCTTAACGCACTTGGCGATGCCGGGCCTGTTGCTATGCAAGGTGGACTACCAGAAACGTACAATAAAATAGTTTCAGTTCTAAATTATTAAGTGCTCTCCAGTGGCACAGCGATATGTCTCCGGACTTACAACGCTAGAAACCGCGTTTCGATACCCATGGTGAACAGAGCCAAACAGTCATTGGACAACTTTGTAAAATGAAATAAATAATTAACAAATAACTCTCGGTGTGTCAGCGGTAAATCTATGAACTTATTATACAATGCAAAAATCCAGGGTTCGATTCCCCGTAACGGGCAGGGTGTAAATAGCTCCTTATGTAGTTTGCACTAGGAACAAATGAACATAAACTACAGTAACACTGACGAGGCTTCACATGGTTGGTATTAATGATGTATTCCAAAGCATGTTTTGTATGTGTATCGGTGACTGAAAATATGAGCATTGAACTTACCATATCTTACTGTATATTGAGCCAGTTAGTCTTCACCTCGAATGAAAAAAAGAATCGAAACATCAAACACGCAGTGCTACCAACACCCACTCATCTGGGTCTACTTTGACGCTCTCACACATTAGTAAAATAATCTCACATTTTGGTCTAACAAGCAGTTTTCTATAATGGCTGGATCTAGGTCAAATTCAACATCACACTGATCCAGCACCAGACTGCATCATTTGCTTAAATGAATAAAAAAAATTCTGGGTCATCCTACTTTCCTGTCTCCAAAGGCAATGTCCCTCAGCCCTCGCAGCACTTTACGGGTACTAAACTTTTACTTTATGTAAAGTCTTACTCGTATTCTTAAAAGTTGGCAGTCCTGTATATTATATTTGAATGACAAATCAGTATTTTGTTTGTATTTTCGACGCCTTGTAAATGATTCTTTTCTACTCCTTCAGTTAACAACTGCGTCCGTCACATGCATTTACTCCCAGCCTTCTTGAAAAATAAAGTTTAATGTTGGTAAATAAACAAATATCACAGTTTTCGTAACCCGTTTATGGTGAATTTTCAAAATCTGAAAGATTTGTTTTCATTTTTATGGATAAGTTAGTTATAAATGAATATGTAGTTTGAAATGTTGGAACAAAGCAATTTGTTTAACTTCAGTTTAACACTTTCATTTTTTTATGATTTTATTAAAGTAGGGCGTGGCTCATTAATAAGCATAACATGCTGGGGATCAAAAGGTTCGAGTTGTGTACTGACGTTGAGACGCAAGCTCCGCACTGTTCTCTAAAGGGGCATTTTAATCGCGATAGTCAATTCTGCTATTCGACTAAGAATGTTAATTGATGCCGCTGACTGGTTGCCTTTTCTCTGGTCAACAGTTCTAAGTTATAAATGACTATGCTTGAGCTTTCCAAATAAACAAAATAATAGGAATTTAGATGGAGACAAATCGATAGTCGACATTAAAATGTAGGTTACCCGGAAGTAAACATCGGGGGTGCTCGAAGATAAAACTTCGTTCTCATACTTTGTTAAATATGAAGTAATTTTATCCTTTTATAAGTGCAAGAACCAAGCGAGAATAGCTACTAATTCCATCCTTCTATAACTATGGGGAACATAGGTATTTCAACGATTGTACAGAATGCTGTTCTTGTAATAAGAAACAATTTTGTATTAATTCGACCTTCTCGTATTTTGGCGTCATAATCCGTCGCATATTTGAAATTAAGAAAATCTGCGAAACATCCAAAGATGAAAGATTTTTCGGACACCCTGTAGTGTAAAATATATCATATATATTCGACCTATTTTATTACATTTCTGTGTAGTTGACATTTTCACTAATCAAATGACGCAAAGTCGTAAACGTATTCTAATCTTTTTTTTTTACAAGAAGGTTATACGTAAACCTAGGTTCCAAAGTCTCAAGCATACCATGTCCCCCACAATCTAAACTCTAGAGTGACATATATTTATTAGATTATTAATTATTTCGTTTCTTCATTGTCATAACAGCAACACATTACTCAGTATGTCTAATATTTTATTATAGCCACTTCATCCCTAAGTTCTTTTGTTAGATGACATCTTGTACCTGTAAGGATATTTCAATGTATTTAAGCCTGGAGTAAAACTACTTAGACCTGAAATATGCGATGCAGTCAGAAATGTAACGACAGCTGCATTTGATAGCTGACCAATGCTGTCGAGGAACACAGACCACAAGATAACGCTGTCCGCTGGATAAAGGAAGTAAGCTGGTGTTTGGAATCCAGATGTTTGATTTCTATCAGTTTCGCTCCCAGTTTAGCTAAAGGAGACCTCTTTCCAAGTTTGTCCAACAACTTAGTATTGAGTTAATCCATCTCATGGACAGGAAAACTTCAGTAATAACAGTCACATAAGGCTGAGCGAGGACTGACTCTCATAACACGTGGGCACGCGCTCAGTTTTCACCATTTTAATGTTTATGTTGAATAAAGATTTAATTCACTTTGTTTGAAATGTCCAACATTGACTTATTTCCACTAGTTTCACATAAAATACGAAAATTCAGTCGGAATACTCGTTTCACTATCACATAAAAAATTAACTTAAATCGCTGGGTCGAACCTGCTGTTATTGCCTTGTCAGGAATTTAGTTTTAACTAAAAAGACACATGTGTTCGAAAAAGAAAAGTAGTAATTTTAATTGTTAACAAAGTATCTTACCAAAATCGCTGGTAATTTACCTTTTTAGCTTAGTTGGCAGTGCCTGTGTCAGAGATATCGAGTTCAATTCAAAACCTGAGGAAATTTGCAAGTTGTTCAATTTCTAAAAGATTTCTATCAATATTTGTATAGTAAGTATATCACCGTTAAAGTGTACCGGGCATCAATAAAGTAACTTATGAAACTTAAAACCCAGAAACTAATAATTGTCCGTTGGTAAACCATGCAGAAGAAGGACAACTTTGTTGCAGAATAATGTGGTCAGTAGCAAGAAAATTCCAAAGTATTATCTTACCTGTGATACTTTATCTATCACAGAATGTTGAGGTTCTTGATATCGTGCGGTAGTCACATCAAACCATATTACAAGTTAAAATTCTATATTCTGAAGGACACCATGGGTGACCAAGTAGTTGGATGAATAATGGACATCACACTTTGGTACACTTGTACTAACTCATATGGACCAAGAATCTAATCTCAACAGCACAGTTTGCAGGATTGTTCTAAGTATGGTGAGAATGTCTGCTTTATCATATTGTCCTCAGTTTGAGGATGTGATTTATTGGTTGGTGACACTGTCAAGCATATTATTTCTAAGTTGTTTGACCCTCATACAATGTTATACAACAGGATAACATAGTGGACAACAATGGACTGTGTTTGTTCTTTAAACTTCCTTATGTTTAGGGGAGATGTACAGCCCTCACTGAGACTGACGTCATCTGTCCTCTACAAGATGCTGCAGCGTCTACAGAAGTATGTGAAATTGTTGCATTCTGCAATAGCAGATGTGCATGAAATTGGTTTTCAAGAAATGGGTTATAAATAAATCAGCTGTTCATGAAAAAAAATTTCACCACAAAATGTACGAGTAATGGCCAGGTATGTTTGTGGTTTGCGCCTTCATTTCGACAGCTGGCTGAAATGAACTGAAAGATAAAGTACTGATGTACTGATGAGTCTTTGAAGGACTGGTTATTCCATAAATCAGAGGTTAGTGAGTAGGTAGACTTTGATGATGAGAGTATTGTTTTATATCACTAGTATGATTTTGCCTCAGCTTGTAAAGAGGAAGAAATGACATTACATATCTAAATGTTTGAGAGGAATCAGATGATGAAGAGTCAGTGATTCTGATGGCCAACTGAGTTAATGATAATGGATGTCTAGTTCTTATGATTTGGATAAAGTGCTTGTCCAGTAGTCAGTCTATCTGTGAAAGTTTGTGTGTTTTTTGGAATTTCGCGCGAAGCTACTCGAGGGTTATCTGCGCTAGCTGTCCCTAATTTAGCAGTGTAAGACTAGAGGGAAGGCAGCTAGTCATCACCACCCACTGCCAAGTCTTGGGCTACTTTTTACCAATGAATAGTGGGATTCACTATAACATTTTAACGTCCCCACGGCTGAAAGGGCGAGTATGTTTGGTGCGACGGGGATTCGAACCCGCGACCCTCGGATTAAGAGTCGAATGCTTTAATTCACCTGGCCATGCCGGGTCGTCTGTGAAAGAAAATAGAATTCCTTGCTTTCTCTACTTCCCAAGTGGTGGTTGACAGTAACCAGAACATAATATGCTAAATACTCGATTATTGTGCATTTACGACAGTTGACTGGTTGAGACACTGACAACTAAAAAGGTTTTGTTGTCATTACTTTCTGGACTGTTGTTCGATATTTAGTAGTGAGACAATGAACAGGTGTTTTACGATAATTATAATCGCTGAATCTATCTTGCTGAGTTTTAACGAAATATCTGCAGAGCAGAACGTGCAAAAGTTGCTAAATACACCACCAGGACATCTGATAGTGTATTGGAAAGAAACTCTCAGATTTAAGTGTTAATGACAAGCGGAAATTTTGATAGATTTGCTGAAAAAACTTTGCAACCCTTGCTTTTCAAGCACTTGGTTTAGGCTTTGTGAAGAACGTTGGTGGAAATTTGCCTGCAAAACGTAACTTGCAAGTTACGAACTTGTGCGGTGAATTGGCACGACTTTATATTGTGCCACTGTGCAAGATCATGTCTGATGATCAAGTTGATATATACCAATCAACTGAAAGACTGTTTTTTAAACCAGCATGATAAATTACTACTAACTGTATAAATCAGTCTATATCTGTAAATATTTTACTGGATTTGTGTTAATTACTTATTGTGCTAACTACAGTAACAAGCCATCTTTCTATAACTAATTATAATTAACGAGGAGTTAGTTTTTCAGGATCCCTAGATGGCAGTGCTAAATATAGCAGTACAGGGTGATTTTAATTTTTTCATTCCCAGTGCACCTGCTGTGCGTGTGTGTACTTGACGACATCAAATTTGATAAAATGAAAGTTTATATCGGAAAAAAAAAACCCATTCAGCGTACTGATAAACTTTATTTTCGTGACACTGTTTGATTTGGAGTAATTTTAATTTGGTAGATTGCGCCTGCCATTTTACTGGTTTTAGCGCACTTAGAACTTCATATATATAACTGATACTTAATAAACCAGTTAGATTTTGCATCACGAATATGGAATGTAAAGTAATGCAATTTTTTTCGGACAAATGAATTATATTTCACGCTTGGACTTGAACCAGAATATTCTAAAGCATACGAGTTTTCACTATAATAAAGATATAGCGTTACTAGAAAGTAAATACATATCATCTGTTGGTTGAGAAATACTTTAATTTTAATAACAGGGATTTTTATAGATTGTGATTGAATCCTGAAAGGTAAAAATCACAGTGTGATAAACTTGCTTGTTCGTTCAAAATGAAAGTAAACACGGTGCACCTGTCATTTATGGGTAGTTTAAATTGAAAAGTGTGTTTGGTTGGTATAGACTGAACTATTTTTGTAGCTTTGCTCATATTACTATGTGTTTTTATCAATACTTCATTTCTGAATAAGGTAGTAATTATACAGTGACGTCGTGTTGAATACATTCAGTTATAGGCTTATAACATTGGTGAAGTCAAATTGATTTCACTTGAATGAATGTATTCAGTTTATGTTAAACTCGAAGGCAGATTGGAATTGTAAAGAGACAGTTTACCGAATCCTTACGCTGCTGTTTATGAAGTACGAGTTCAATTACCAGTATTGAGTTTTCTTGCAGTAATACTCGAATTCGTCTTACGTGAGATGGCTGAAGCCACAGACCTGTGACAACGCAGTCAGGGAGCTAGCGGAGGTAACTGCACGTGCATTGTTGCATATGAAGCTAGTGAACCGAGCATGGCCAGGTGGTTAGGGTACTACACTAACAAATAGAGGGTCATGGGTTCGAATCCCCGTCACACCGAACACGGTCGCCCTTTCAATCGTGGGCATTATAATGTGTCGATCACTCCCACTATTCGTGGTTAAAGAATAGTCCAAGAGTTGGCTGTGGGTGATGACTAGCTGGTTTCCATCTAGCTTTACTCTGCTAAAGAAAGGACGGCTAGCGCAGATAGACCTCGTGTAACTTTGAGCCAAATTCAAAACAAACCAACATGAAGCTAATGAATAACATGTGCACTATTGTGTAGGAAAAGTGTTTGACATCGCAGTGGCGAGTGCATTCATTATGAATGACGTAAAACACGACACATGCACTACATTCATGTCAAGAGAAAGGACTGAGTTGTGGTGTGATTAATTTTATTAACTTCTTAACACATCAGAACCAATGTAAGAATTTTTAACACCATAGTGTTTGAGTTAACACCATTTGTTATTATTATTATTCGTAGTTTTTTTTTTCAATTACCTTGAGCATTATACATGGAGGGTTCTTCCAATGGTTTCACTCCCTCTCTCTCTTTACCAAGTTCACATTCGACAGTTTCAGAACCTGCGGATTTTATCTTTCACTGTTTCATTTTTGTTGTTAATTTGTTTATCTCTCTTCCAAAAATAAAATAGACTGGGTTGCATAACATTGAACAAGAAACAGAAGTTCTGTACAATTATGCAGCTGAATAATTTGTGACTATTTTAATAAGGATTTACCTTTTGCACTGTCTTTGTTGTATGCCAACCAACAGGAGGTCCGAAATCGCGTATTTATTATTTTAACAGTGACAAACATGACCCCCATACGTTTTTTTGAAAAACGTATTAACGTTTCTTGTGAGTGATTATATGCAATTACAAATTTTCTTTCCAGTTTAGTATCTTAATTAACTGTGATACGTCACTTCTTTAACTAATTATATCACCTTTCTATACTATTGTGATAAAAACAAGATAAACTGTTACATTTAAGTAACGTATTAGTGGTTAATTTACGTTCGTACTCTGTAATTACTGTCCACGCCTACGTGCGTTGAAGGATTTTAAAGACGGAAACTGACAATGTATATAAATAACGACCTACAGGTTTTAATGCACCACTTTGTTGATAAAAGCGTTGATTGAGAACCCGGTAAACGTTTACGGGGTTGAACCAGAAGAAAACGAGTCGAGTTTGTTTGTGCTTAAACGCGAAGCTGCACAACGGGCTATCTATGCTCTGCCTACCACGAGTATCGAAACCAGATTTCTAGCGTTGTAAGTCCGAAGACATACAGCTGTGCCACTGGGAGACAACAATTGGGGTCTTGCCTCATGTGAAGGGAGAGGATTTAAACCTTTAACAAATAAAACATAACCATTGTAACGTCTGTAACGTACTAATAAATCATAAATGTTACAAAATCACCATTGTAACATCTGTTACGTACTAATAAAACAAATGTTGCAACATAACCCTTGTAACCTTTGTTACGTACGTATATCTAAGGCCCGGCATGGCCAAGCGTGTTAAGGCGTTCGACTCGTAATCTGAGGGTCGCGGGTTCGAATCCTGGTCGCACCAAACATGCTCGCCCTCCCAGCCGTGGGGGGCGTTATAATGTGACGGTCAATCCCACTATTCGTTGGTAAAAGAGTAGCCCAAGAGATGGCGGTGGGTGATGATGACTAGCTGCCTTTCCTCTAGTCTTACACTGCTAAATTAGGGACGGCTAGCACAGATAGCCCTCGAGTAGCTTTGTGCGAATTTCAAAACAAACAAACGTATGTCTAATAACATAACGTATGTGGCAGAAACAATGATTTTTACTGGATGAATTATAAAAAAATAATAAATAAAATAAAAAATTCAAAGGTGGAATTTCCTGTACATTTCTTGCCTGAATGATTTTTCAAAAAAATATATCATTTATGTTACATGTATCGTGTGTATGAAATAAAATTCTTAAGTTAGTTTGAAATTTATAGCTACGTTTAAATATTTTTTCGACATTGATTCCTGTATGTGGCACAATATCTGTGGACTTGTACTGCTAGAAACCGGATTTCGATATTTGTGGTGGGCAGAACACAGATAGACCTTTGTGTAGCTTTGCGCTTAATAACAAACAATAACAATACTGTACGTAGTGGTAGGTTCTGTAACTTCAATTTAACTCCTATTGGATCTGTAGATCATTCTAGTGTTTGTCGAGCGCGGCGCGACATTAAGAGGAGAAGAGGATCTAGTGGTTGAGGGTCCAACCTCAACACTCCAGTTTGGCCTTGAATTTCTGTAGACGGGAGGCTCTAGGGTCAATTGGCTGATCCTCCAGTACTAGGATGAACTGAGTAATAGTATTGGACGTTTTCCACGGGTGTTGTAGACATTGTGCCTCAAGTTGGTATTTAGGTATGGTGCTCATGGAACCCTGTTGTTGCTTCAGTATCTTTATTTTGTATTGTAATGCATCCAATCATAGGACTCCATGGTGGGTGGAGTCAGTGGGCACTGAATTTTTCTCCTTCATTGTGGATCCCCCAAATTCTCAAAAAAAAAAGTAAAACCAGCTAATTTTTAAAGGATCACGTCTTGAAATCTCTGAACAGAAGTCTCCACCCTATTCCGCACCTTTACCTCCTTTTCTCATCATGCATTCTTTGTCAGACAAATCTTTAGAGAAAATGTTTCTCTTTTTTATTCAGTAGGGGTTGGAGGGGTTTGCTGGCTCTCCAAAGTTAGTGATGATACTACTTTCTGTGGACATCTTGGTGGAAACATCTATCACAGAACACAGTGACCTCCTGTTGAATTTAAAGGTCATTGAGGTTATTTCCTATGCTATTATGAATTTATCACGAGAAGTTATTGTTGTTACGGATTTGAAGAACGTCCCGTGTAGAAGATCCCCGCTGGTTTCTCTAACCAAAGAGTTTTTGCAGTTTGACACATCTCCCTTGCAAGAGGGAATTATGATGACTATCAGTGTTCTTATTTTGATGTTTATATTACCGCGCCCACATGCTATTGTCAAGGCAGGTTATTTGAATTGTAAACTATATATTCCCAACCCTCTTAGATGTTTCTAGTGTCAATGGTTTAGTCATTCGAAGGCATTTTGTTGGGATTCTGTGACGTATGCTCATTGTGGTGGTAAAGACCATAACACCTAGGAGTGCAAATTGGTACCTTACTGTGTTAATTGTAGTAGTTTCCACCTCTTTTATTATCTATTTTGTTCTAAATTGGTGGATGAAAAAGAGTTACATTATGTAAAAATGGTTAACAACACTATTTAACCAGAGGCTCGAAAAATTGTTGTCCTTGACTATCATGGACATGTTGCTGGATTTGTTCCGCTACTACAGTGGGTATGCAGAAAGTGCTTTCTGTGCCTCCACTATTCTATTTTGTATCATGTGAGGAGTGTTTTGGATAATCAATTTAACATGTCGATCTTTACTGCTGTCCCTGTCCACACCACTTTTTCTAGTGACTGCCTGAGTCCACTTCCTTCGGCCTCAGGGTCCATTTTCTTCAGCCCTGAGCTACAGAATGATTATTCATTTACACCCTCGGTCGATGGAATATAGGTCTACTGACAGACCTGCCCATTTGATCCAGAGCAGGATTCTTGGAGGTCGACAGACCTCCTTATAATAAAAAATGGCGTGGTAAAAAACAAAAGGTTTCTTTGTTCAGTTCTCTTCCACATAGGTAAAAATTGCCACTTTGATACAGTGGAACTGTCGAGGTTACCATTTTAATCTGGATAACATTAAGGCCGTTATTGATTCTTATCATTTCATCCTTTGTATATTTTTTTGCAGAAGACATTCTTACAACCTGCTGATATGGTCACCTTTCAGCAATTTTTTTTGTACTGGACTTACAGGTTGTATAATTGCCGTGTAAATAGATGGGTGGCGCTGCTGGTTGACCAGTGTGTACTGTTCTTGTCTGCCAGTCATTACACTCTTGGGGTGTGTCCATCCGTGTTTCCTTAGGTCGAATCATCACTATTTGATCTCTCCACCTGCCTCAATTCGACTTTGAACAGTTTCCATCTCTCTAGGAGACTTTAGTAGACACAATTTCCCCTGGGGTGGTCCTGATATTGGTGGAAGGGGCTATTTCATAGAGCATATGCTCTTGAATCACAATCTTTCTCTCTTCAGTACTAGTTCTTATAATTATATTCATGCACCTAGTCAATATCTTACGAACATCCATTTGTCTATCTGTACCCCTTCACTTTTCTCTTACTTTTCTTGGAAGGTTGACAGTGACCTACAGCAGAGTGACCATTTTCCTTACGTTTCAAGAGAGATATTGGATGCAGTCGATACACCCGACCCGAGTGCCATAGTGAAAGTTGGACCAGGCCAACTGACTCTTTCACCTCTCTCTTGGAACTTGCTCCTACTGCCGTTAGTGTAACATATATTAATGACTACATGGAAGCATTGACTGACTGCATTGTTCAATCAGCTTTTCGTTCTATACCTAGAACCTCGACATTTTTCGCATGGTATCGTCATTCATGATAGTCTTTATCCTGCCAGCAGGCACAGAAATAGGCGTGGAATACCTTTTGCAGGTGCCTCACTCTTTTGAACTGCATTTATTTCCATCAGGCCCTTGCCCATGCTTAACAAGTCAGACGTTAAACCCAAAAGAAATCTACGATTAAGTTCACAACTAGCATCTCTTTTACCACCAGTTCCAAAGTCATATGGGAAGAGATTTGGATGGTTAATGGGAGGTATTCTCACCATCCCCTTTCCATCTTGCTTTCCAATTGCCAGGAAATTGCTAGAGTGCCATCTCTAATACTCTCGATGAGAACTTTGCTTATCTTTCTAGCACTTCTGTTTCTTTCCTAGCTTTCCTGGCCATCAAGTCTCGGGCAGATCGACTGCCTCTTTCCTTTCCAAATTGTTCGTCTCTATGGTTATTATTGCATCTTTATACTGGTGGATCACAAACTCGCTCTTCATTGGTTTGGCAGTACATTGGTTGGACTTGATGTTATTCTGAGATGTTGCACCATCTGTTATCTGCCTATCGTGGTATTCGTTTAGTTGTTTTAAACCAGATTTAGCAGGAGAATGTTTTTCTGGTCTTTGGGGAGGATCCCAAGATTTCTTCTGATTATCGTCCAGTCGCTTTGACTAGCTGTCTCTGTAAGGTTTTAGAAGATGGTCCTTGATCGAATCAAACAGCTTTCTCTTGGTCAGTGTGGACCCACCTGATTTGACATGAAACACGATAAGGGAGGTATTCCTCAATGGAAAACATTTTGTTTCCATGTTCTTTGACCATTATAAGGTTTACATTATCCATTTTAATTAAAACATTTTATTGAACAGGCGATTCTGAAACTGCGTGGGTTCGTCTCTTTCCCATTCTTTACAGAAGAACTTGAAGTCCCTCAGGGATGTGTTTGAGTGTCACACTTTTCGGTATCAAGATTAGTGCTATCACTACACGACTTACTCCCATTGTTGCAAATGCACTGTGTCAACAATTTCAACATCTCGCGTCAGTCGTCACACGTGAGGTTTATTGAGCAACAGTTTCAGACTGCCCTTAATCACTTCTTGATGTGGAACACTGCAAATAAATAGTTTTATCTTTTCTTTTCCCAAATCTTTTGCGTGCCGTTTTGCTATTAACAGAGTCTACACCCCTGATCCCGAGCTTCGTCTCAGTAAGATTGTTCTTCCATTTGTCCCTGAGACAAAGTTCTTATGGCTTATCTTTGACAACAAGCTTACTTTCATACATAAAGTAACAATGTATCAGGTGTAAGGGCACTGAACATCCTCCATATCCTATCTTCCACCCCTTGGGAAGTAGATCAATGTTCTATGTTCAGGATTTATTGTGCCCTTATTTGATCCAAACTGGACTATCTGCTTCTGATCTATGGTCTGTCAGGACCTCGGCCTTAAAGATGCTGCACCATATTCACTCTCTGGGGTTATGGTTTTCCACAGGGACTTTCTCGCTTTTGAAACCAGAGTTTGTACACCAAGTCCTATAAACCTCCTCTACACCTCTGTCATTTGCAACTTTCTTTATAATATGTTATCGAGCTTCAGTCCTTACCACAGCATCCCACCTGAGGCTGTGTCTTTCTTCCTCAAGGGCCATGCTTTTCAGAATAGACAGTCTGCAATTCTTTCTTTTGGTCTTTATATCCAGGTGCAACTGGATAATTTGGGTCTTGCATTGAATGATGTTGCTGTCCCCAGTGATCATACAATTCTATCATGGCTTATTATTATCCTAAGATGTGACTTTTCCCTGAGTCATCTGAAGAAGGTTCATACTCCCGATTGAAAGTATTATCTTCTCTTTACTGAGCATCGTTATAACAATTCTTCCACTCCCATTTATACAGATGATTTGAAAACAGATGACTATGTAGGTTTTGCCATTGTTTGCTGTGGCTCGGTAGTTGCTAGCAGAATTCCTTCTACAGTTTCTGTCTTCAGTGTCGAGTTGTATGCCATTTCTCTTGCTCTGGATCTTGTAGAAGATATGCAGTACACTGATTGTACTATTTATACCTACTCTTGTAGCTCTCTACTGGCCCATGAATTTCTTTAGTTCTCATTCAGTTTTCGTCGATATTCAACAAGAACTGATCCATTTTCTCTTTTTTCAACTAGTACCCAGTTTTTCTAGATACTTGGCCACGTTGGTATTCGCGGAAACGAGCCGCTGATACCGTTTGACAGTCGACTTGGAGTGAGCGACGTCATAACAAGCTTTTTCAGATCAAACCATTTGTTGTTCTTTGACAGTCCCCTGCTGGTACAGCGGTAAGTCCACGGATTTACAATGCTAATATAAGGGGTTGGATTCTTCTCGGTGAACTCAGCAGATAGCCCGATGTGGCTTTGCTATTAGAAAAACACACTGTTCTTTGACTATCTTATTTACGTAAGAATCGGTAAGACGAAATTGCCCTACCTAGGCTACGTATTGGTTTCAGTTTTTAACTGATCGTTTTTTGTTGTTTTTTTTATGTGGAACTGATCCACCAATGTGTAGCCTTTGTGACGCTTAAGCCACGGTAGCTCACATTTTACTGTCGTGCCATGGTTGCGAAGGCACCATTTTAGACACGATTTTTCTACGGGTTTAGCCCTGACAATGAATGGTATCATTGGTGATGGTGACATTGTCCATCTTTGTTGTCTTTTTACGAAACATTGGTCTTTTTAATTCTGTTTAAATAGTTTATCTGAATGTTTGGTATTGTTTAATGTTAACTCGATTTATTTTTACATTTTATAACAATTTTACTTTTACGATTTTTATTGGTTCTTTGGCCCAGATAGCCTAGTTAATTTCTGCCATGTTATTTTTTAGCCGCCGCATGGCAGTGAGCTTATAGAATTACTCTGGAGCTTTTAAGTACAAACTTTTAGCTCGTACTTCTGTCATTAGTTTACCTATTTGAGATCTAGTAACAGTTTTAGACTCGGGCGTTCAAATCCTTTAGATTGATGTGTTTGTCCACGCCCAAATACTGATAGATTAATTTTCTCTAATTGTGCTTTAAATAATATCAGTTTAAGAGTAGGCTGGTAGAGGTAGTAATGAGTAATAAAATCGAATCCATTATACACGCGTCCCACGTTTGGTTTGTTTGAATTCGTGCAAAGCTACACGAGGGATATATACGCTAGCCGTCCCTACCTTAGCAGCATAAGACTAGAGGGAAGTCATCACCACTCACTGCCAACTCTTGGGCTACTCTTACCAATGAATAGTGGGATTGACTGTTACGTTATAACACCTCTATGGCTGAAATGGCACGCATGTCTGGTGGGGCAGGAATTCGAAACCGAGACCCTCAGACTGCTACCCAAGCGCTCGACCACCTGGCCATGCCGAGCTCAAACTTGTAAGGAAATGCAAAAACTTTATACCTTGAATAAATCACTAACATTATGTTGATGTTTTTGCAACAAATTCAGGAAATGATTTGTTTTCATTTCTCCATTTCTCCGATCATATTAGAATATCTTTGGTCATTCCTGGGTTTCTCTAAAACAGATTCGTGCCTATCACAAATTAAGGAGTGTAATGGAATGTAAACAAGGTAAAATAAAGTACAGAATACCGTAGGTGACGTATCTCAATTAATAATAAGTTTGCACGTTTCTTGCTTCCCCCCCCCCCCGAAATCTACTGGTCTCTGGATTCAGCATCGAACATGCTAGCTATTTCAGCAACAGAGGTCTTATAATGCGATGGTCAGTCAGTTCCACTATATCCTTGGAAAAGAGTAGCCCAAGAGTTGACGGCGAGTGCTACCGGCCAACAGCTTTCCATCTGATCGGCATTTCAAAATTATGAGGTGCCGCAAATAAACTTAGGACCTTTACAAAAAAAAAAAGTCATTTTGAAAATAATAATTTGAAGCAAAATAAATACGTATGTTTTTAGAGTCTTTATGAAATAAAAACAAAATAATTAAAAATTAAAGTGCGACGTGGTCCACCTTTTGCCAATAGTTTAACCACTTTTGCCGCCATTTTGTCACAAGGCTTAAAAAGAAGAGACACGTGACTTTACTCCACAAAGTAAAAATGTGTTTTTGATGTTTTACCGAAGTGTCAGCAAACGAAGAACCAAACATCCAAATGATATTGGACAATAATAAATAGATTCTGAAAATAAAGTACGAAAAAACAATTATTATAACACTTTAAAATAAAGATTAGAAAATGTAGTTGAATATAAAAAATAAAACAAAATGAAAAAAAAATCAAAATCCCATATAGCCTTCAGTGATATTTATTTCTGTGCTTGTCTGGCTTAGTGATTATAGTGATGACGAGAAAACCCACTTGTAGAGAAATATATATGTAAAAACGGCTGGTTTGGGTTGAGAATTTTTTTATGTGGAGGAGCGAACAACTTTTCGACCTTCTTCGGTCAACGTCAGGTTCACAAAGAAAGAAAGAGGTAACTGACCGATAGCTGACCACATATTTGAAGGGGGCTGTGTAACTGTATATAGGAATGTAGAGGGCGTGCTTAGATGTTTGATTATATTATATTATTAATATAGGTATAAAGGTGTTCCTTTGTATTGGTTTATTTTGGGCTTGAGTTGTTGTATAAGTAAGGCTTCTTTAATTTTGCGTTTGTTTATGTGTGTTTCTTTATTTAGTATTTGGATGTTTTCTATGGTTATGTTGTGGTTATTTGATTTACAGTGTTCGAAAACGTATGAAGGTGACTTTTTGTGTTCTTTGAATCTGGTTTCCATTTTTCTACTTGTTTCTCCAATATAGAAGTCGTGGCAGTCATCACATTGTATTTTATAAGTAATGTTGGTGTGGTGTTTGTCAGTGTAGTTTTTACATAGTATAGACCTTAGTTTTGTGTTTGGTTTTTGAATAAATTTAGTATTAACTGGAATTTCATAGTTTTTATTAGTTTTTGCCAAATGTTGGTTATTTTTCTGCTGATGTCGAGAATATATGATATGCAGCAGTATATGGTTTCGTGATTTTTTAAATCATGGGACATATTTATTTTTTGTCTAGTGGTGTGCGTATGTTTTCTAAGGTTTGCGGAGGAAACTTACTGATGTTGATGAAGTATTGTTTTATTTTGTCTAATTCATCGTTAATTTTATCTGGTGAGCATAGTTTTATGGCTGTGTTTATTTGGTTTCTTAGTATGTTGAGTTTTTGTTTTGTTTCATGTACTGAGTCCCAAGGAATGTATAGTCCAGTATGGGTGATTTTTCGGTGGATTTCTGTTTTGAATTGTGTGTCGGTTCTTGTAATTTTGAGATTAAGAAATGATATTTGACTTCTTTCTTCCTGTTCACATGTGAAGTTAATGTTGGGATGTATAGAGTTAATATTTTCTTTATATTTCAATTAACTCTTATATTTCTCACTCTTTTCTCCTTCTGCCATTATGTATTCAATTCAGTCGTATATAAGTCGTATATAAGTATTCAGTCGTACGAACAAAATGGTTCGTACTCTGTAGTTCAACCAACATATCTGTTATCATAACAACACTTTCTCACCAGGAAATGCAGCATAGTTTTGGTTGTAAGTGAAGGGTTTGTGAAGTACGTACAAGGAAGACAGAGGAGTAATATCAGTGCTATAGAAAAATCATAGAAAGGAAGAAATCGTTCATGTTTATATGATGAATAACCGTTAACAGTATGTATTAAATGATATAGCAGTCGAGCTCTCAGTACGAATGCATATCATAATTTAAAGCGTAGGTGATATATTTTAAATCTATCTGACGGAAAATTCGTAGGAAAAGAAATATGAAAAAATAAGATATAGCTTTCGAACATATTTCAAACGGATAGTTATATTAATACTTATTTTAAAACTTTTATCATATTTCACCATTTTGTTTGTGCGATTTCAACTTTTTTTTTAAATTTTCTTTCATTACGAGTACGTAACCAATTTATCATTCAACTGTTGACGGTAATTTACAAGAAAAAAAATTGCTGTCATTACCGATCTGTAAGACGTATTATTGCTGTAACTAATTTATTTGGCCCGGCATGGCCAAGCGTGTTAAGGCGTGCGACTCGTAATCTGACGGTCGCGGGTTCGCATCCCCGTCGCGCCAAACATGCTCGTCCTTTCAGCCGTGGGGGCGTTATAATGTAACGATCAATCCCACTATTTGTTGGTAAAAGAGAGTAGCCCAAGAGTTGGCGGTGGGTGGTGATGACTAGCTGCCTTCCCTCTAGTCTTATACTGCTAAATTAGGGACGGCTAGCATAGATAGCTCACGAGTAGCTTTGTGCGAAATTCAAACAAACAAAAAACAAAACAAACTCAATTATTTAGGAAGTATTATTGCTATTAGAAATTTATGAAAAGTATTATTGCTATTACTCGTTTATATAAGAATTATTGCCATCACAGATTTATATAAGAAGTATTGTTATCATTATTAATTTATTAGTTTGTTTTAAATTTCGTGCAAAGCTACTCGAGGGCTATCTGCGCTAGCCGTCCATAATTTAGCAGTGTAAGACTAGAGGGAAGGCAGCTAGTCATCACCACCCACCGCCATCTCTTGGACTACTCTTTTACCAACGAATAGTGGGATTGACCGTCATATTATAACGCTCCCAGGCTGAAAGGGCGAGCATGTTTGGTGCGAGCAGGATTCGAACCCGCGACCCTCGGATTACGAGTCGAAAGCCTTAACACGTTTGGCCATGCCGGGCCTGATTTATTTCCCGGCATGATCGTGAGTTCGAATCTCCGTCACACCAAACATGCTTGCCCTTTTAGCCGTGAGGGCGTTATAATGTAACAATTAATCCCACTATTTGTTAGTAAAAAGTCAACCGTGAGTTGGCAGTTGGTGGTGAGGATAGTTGCCTTCTCTCTAGTCTTACACTGCTAAATTAGGGATGGCTAACGCAGATGGCTCTCGTATAGCTTTGCGTCAAATTAAAAAACTAAACCGTACTGATTTGTTAGTTTATATAAGAGGTATTACTGCTAGTACCACTTTATATGAGAAGTATTATTGTTATTACTAATTTGTATTAGAAGCATTATTGCTATTAATGATTTATTATAAACATTTTTACCATCATAGATTTATTAAAACTATTTTTGCAGTTACAAATTTATTAGATATAGAAGGCTAAACTAACTGTCCTTTGTCTTAGTCATGAACCTAAAAAAATGAGGGTGGATACTATGATTAATAATATAATTATTCTAACTTTCACACAATTTATTTATAACATAATTATAATAGTATTCATTATCACTTTGAGTAATATTTAAAATTCGCTATGTGTATGCTTAAAACATGGTATACACTATGCGATAGTCAAGATGACTGTAGGCTGAGGTGTGGCATTAGAGGCGTTTTCTGTTATTCGCTTTTAACGCCAAGATATTATAGTCTATCCACAGTGTTTCATATGATTAATTAATTGAGGGTAATAAATCGCAGGAGTGTCTTATGTGCTGAATTTGAAAAGTCACGAACCAGAGTATGAAGTGTATATGACTCAAGAAACGATTCTTCATATCAATCTCAATTTATGTATTATTACGATAATGGCGGCTGTTTTTTTCATTGCATACCTTCATGGAGAGTGCTAGCGCATATTTTGAGATACGCAAGGCGTTTATTAACCTTCCTTCAACACAAAAAATTGAAAAGTATTTTATTTTTTGTGTAAGGAAGAAGTGGTCAAAGATGATAATTGCTCCATAACAGCAACATTGTGGGATGAAGAGGTTGTGAATCTCTACCAACATGCTCCTTCTTCCAAACTCATCTTCACAAAGGTTGATTGAGATTAGACAAACGATTTAGGAGTAGTTAGATAGCGGACAAACAGACACAGTTTTTTGTGATAAATATGTATACATATATATATTAAACGTATTGTTGCTATTACTGATTTATAAAGGTGGTGTTGCCTATCGAATGCATGATCTCAAAGAGATAGGCAGAAACCCGAGTTAGATTTATAAACTAAACTGTTTTATATATACTTTATAAAGTTTATATATAAACTTTTATATATTCTTTCAATTAAGTTCATCAATTTTGCAAGTAGTTTTTGGCTACATTTAAGTGAAAAATCAAACAAACGATGATTATATTTAACCCTTATTATTTTCTTTGGTAATAAGATTTATACTACACACATTTTTCAAAACCGTTTTAGTGTGTAACTCTCCCTCTTTCCTTTTTGTGTGTTTCTTTATACTTAGAAGCCCTTAAAAGAGAGTGGTGCTTCTTAATATGACTTTGATAAACATTATCTGAACAAAGGTTTAGGCCTACAACGTGTGTAAAGTTAGTGTTTCCTACATTTTATTGCCATTGTATCTTGTGATTTTTTGTTTTGAATTTCTTAAATTTTGTCTTGCATCTCCTTGCGTTTTTATTATACATATATTTTTTATTTGTATACATTACCTCTTAACATTGTATGACTTCATAGGCATGTAAAGAGCCAAACAACAAGGAGCTTTAATATGTTCCATTTCTCCAGTGACTAATAAACAAGTTAAATAGTATAATTCTCTCGTTATCCTGTGTGTACTTGTCGAATAGACGTATACTTAACAGACAGTTTTGAGTTTTATGTTGTATTTACACAGTGTTTGTTTACATATTCACTTAGACGGAGTGGTGGTCGCACTCAACATGTTTTCTTTGTATTTCCTTTCAAGGTTATACTAATAATTTCTCTCTCTCATGGTGTGAAATTGTGCTTCAGACACGGCGTGTGAAAGTGTATGAACATTAATAAAGCTCTATGATTACAGTCACTAACAAGCCTCCTATAACCGTGGGGCCCGGCATGGCCAAGCGTGTTAAGGCGTGCAACTCGTAATCTGAGGGTCGCGGGTTCGGATCCCCGTCGCGCTAAACATGCTCGCCCTTTCAGCCGTGGGGGGCGTTATAATGTGACGGTCAATCCCATTATTCGTTGGTAAAAGAGTAGCCCAAGAGTTGGCGGTGGGTGGTGATGACTAGCTGCCTTCCCTCTAGTCTTACACTGCTAAATTAGGGACGGCTAGCACAGATAGCCCTCGAGTAGCTTTGTGCGAAATTCCCAAACAAACAAACAAACCTATAACCGTTTCTAAATGGGATGGGGACCGTTGGTGATGTAACCAAATAACAAAATGTGTTATGTAATTCATACATATTTTGTAAAATTTTCATTATGTAAGAATGAGCCATAACGTATATATATTGTATATGCGTACACATACATCTGTGTGTGTACATTCTCAAGTTAATTTCAGTCGTTATGAAACAGAAATTCCCTCCAAAATGAATAGTTTACAAATCAAAGAAAACAATATATTGTAGGTTATCTAATGTTTTAAGATGTATATACTAGCGTTACTTTATTCACTTATATAGACAAAAATAGAAAGTAATTAAAGGGATAACTAACAGTAAAACTGTTACCCTTTTCAAACATTTTTTGAGGAAAAAAAAATCCAAGCACTCTTGCCTTTCTACCTTTTCGTATAAAGAAATAAAGCAAATAAAAATAACGTTGACACTTTACTTCTCAAGATTTTTCTTACGAACACTTTCACTAGCTGAAAAACAACAAACAATAAGTCTTTTATTTACTATTCTTTTTATGCTGAAGTTAAAAGCGTTTGACATTTTTTGTTATAATAGTTAGGCTTGTTGCTAAATAAGTGAAAATTCTGGCTTAATAGTCGTAATTGATTCTGCACTTTTAAAATGAGACGACATTTCACACGTGTATTATGAGCGCACAGTCACGCATACATAACCTTAATATGTGCATAGATGCACAATTGAAGACGTCCCGGCATGAGCAAAGATATTTGACAGCATTTTTTTTTGCTCCCGTAAATTATATTTAAAGGTTAGGTAGCACATAGATAAGTTTGTATATATCAGTACATGGATACTTCAAAATACTATCACACAGAAACACACATCAGCATACGTTGACATTTGTATATTAGCACACCTACTCAATTATATATTAGCACATCGATACGTGTATGTGTTATCTCAGTAATTTTTAAAATCTACACTCTTGTGCAAATTAATTGAAACAAATGGCCATTTTACAATATTTTCAGCATGTCAATTTTTCACACAGACGGCGTCATTAGCTGTGTTTTGCAGTACGGTCGATCTATTTTTGGGATATATGACGAAATTTTGAGGAATATTACGTCATTCGAAATTGCGTTAGAAGGGCAAGAAGACCAGTCAAAAAACAACTTACCAACTAAATGAAGAAAAAGCGGTATCAATGAGGTCTGAAATACAAGAACTGGATGCAAGAACAATAAAGAAAGGTGTTATTCAGTGACGAGACTCATTTCTTCGTACAGGGTAAAAAAAGTTTGCATGTTCGCAGATCTCCAGGTGAGAAACTTCGAGAATCTCACATCAATCAGTTCGTAAAACATCCTTTGAAGAAGATGTTTTGAGGCTTTTTCAGCTACTATGGCGTTGGAGGCTTACATATCGTAGAAGGTATGATGTGAGGACCACAGTACATCGACGTTTTGCAGAGAAGAGTCGTTCCAGAATTGAAAAAAGAGATTTCCAGATGGATCTGGCATTTTTCAGCAAGATTTGGCTCCGTCCCACACATCGAAACATGTGAAGAATTTTATGACTACAACGCGTATAAAGGTGCTGGACTGGCCTAGAAACTCTCCAGACTTAAATCCTATTGAAAATCTTTGAGCGATTTGTAAAGAAAGACTTCGGGAAAAAGACTGTACTACGAAAGATAAGCTAATTGAGGTCATAATTGAGGTGTGGTACCGCGATCCAAAAATTAGTAAAGATTGCAGTCAACTCGTGGACTCGATGCCAAAGCGGATTAATGATCTTCTGAAAAATAAAAGCGGTCATATCATGTATTAATTTGTTTTGTAATTTTTGGATTCTCAGAAATAAAACGCAAAAAATTGAAAAAATCGTAATTTTCCGTCTTGTTTCAATTAATTTCCACAAGGGTGTATGTTGTAAACTTAACTTCTGTTTCATTTTGTGAATGAGCTGCCACAGTTAGGTTTTCGTCGAAATCTACTTATGAACCCGAGAATTTTTTAACACAGTCGAAATTGTTGAATAGATAGTTGTAATACTAGTAGTTACATTAATTGTTAATTGGCAATTAAATCAGCATTATAATTAATTAACTTAATGCTGTCTCAAACTAAGAAAGAACCAACATTTTTCTCCTAAAGTATGGATAAATTAATAATTTCACAAAAATCTAATCTTCTGAATTAATTTTTCTTTTTCTCGTTTTTTAATTTTCCATTACATCTTTTCGCTAATAAGTGGTTAGAAACCATTGGATTTCGCATTGAACGCACGGAAATAAATACTTCAGTAAATTACCTTAAAATTACTGACTTCGATATCGTACAGGTTTTGTTAACTCTGTTCCTTTTGAAATCTCTATTGTCAACTTTATGAGCTGCCGTATGTAACTTTTTTTTTCCTTTTCGTCGTATTCTAAACGTAAACCTGAGAAACTTTGCCTTTATTTTCAAGTCACTGTTACCCGCCATTTTATATTCCTTATATATTCTACAGCGTTTTGTATACTTTTATATTTTTAAAGTTTTCGCTAGCATAATTTAGCTTTGTTCCAGATTTTTTGTCCATGAAAATATTTTCAGTAGGCACCGGATGTGGCCAATTGGCTATCTACCATGTCTGGACTATAAACTCTGGGCAACCCGAAGTCATGAAATTTCACTCCACACTTTAGGATATTGAATGCATTCCACTATCCGATTATGTAATATTTGCCCAATAGCAGGCAACAGGTGCTGTTGACTAGCTGTCTTTTTTGTAATGTATCAGTTGAAAATTAGGCACATCTGTAAGCAAAGATTACTTCAGTAGCTGTGTACAAACTTCTGAAACAAAGAAACAATCTACTTAGTTTCATAAAGCATATATATTACATTTCATATTGTTGTAGTCTCTATTTCGAATGTTTTAATTTAGTTGTCAAATAGGGGGCATATGATGTTAAAATCTAGAAACCTTTCAGTATTATCTAGATAAATGTACAATATTTATAAATGTGTGTCAGTGAGGTGGATTCGTTGGCTTGTGACCACTTTATAGATGCCATAACTGACAATGATTTGAAAATTAAGCTGGACAAAAAAATGTACATCTTTAAAGAAAGCAATGCATTTGGTAATAGAACTAGATCCCATTAAAAATGCAGATGAAGTACTAAACGCACCATTTAGAAGAAGCGTTATCATCAAAGCTTCTGTCCTTAAAACATCAACTCCTTCTGACGACAGTATAGAAGAACAGAGAGGATTTGTTACACTACAATTTGTACGGAATAGATCAAATAAACTATCAGACAACAGGTTTTTCAACTGTTACACGAAAGCATGTATTGATAGAGACTGCAGATAACATAACAACATTTAGGGACAACAAGGGAACTGTTAGTCTCTCTCTCCTATCTTCTATCGCCAGTTCCAAAGTCATATTGGATAAGATCTGAAAAATCAGTCGGTCAATCTAATTCCATTCCCCTCCCGATCTTGCTCTCTGATGGCCAGGAAGTAGCTGATACCTGGAGCATCACTGATACCCTTGGTGAAAGCTTTTGCCAGGTATCTAGCACTTCTGCTTCTCTCTCCACCTTCTTAGCCATCAAGACTCGGGTAGAGCGATCACCTCTTTCCTTTCGAGCTGATTGTCTCTATGATGTAATCGTCCCTTTACAGTGGTGGAAGTCAAACTGGCCATTCATCAGTCTGGCAGTACATCGATTGGACCAGATGATGTACACTATGACATGCTGCGCGATCTATTTCTTTTTCTTGCTGTTCTTCTGATTGTTTTAACTGGATCTGGCAGGAGAATGTTTTTCTTGATGCCTGGCACCAGGCTATTGCCCTACCTTTCTCTAAGCCTGGGAAGGATCTCATGTTTTTCGGAACAGACAATCTGCCATTTCTCCGTTTGACCTTCGTATCCAGGCGCAGTTGGATGAATTTGGTCTGTTCTTGGGTAACATTGCTATATCCACTGGTCAGTCCATCCCACCATGGCTTATTACAGTCCCCAAATGTGACCTATCTTTAAGTCATCTGAGAAAAGCAGACACTCCTGATTAGAAATACTGTTTGTTATTTGCTGAACATATTTCGAACCATCCTTCCATTCCAATTTATACAGATGGTTCAAAATCAGGTGACGGTGTGGGTTCTGCCATGGTTTGTTGTGGTTCGGTGGTTTCGTGCAGAATCCCCTCTACAGCTTCTGTGTTTACTGTTCAACTGTACGTCATTTCTCTTGCCCTGGATCACATAGAAGCTAAGCAGTACTCAAATTGCGCTATTTATACTGACTCGTTTCGTTCTCTACTAGCCCTGGAATCGCTTTACATTAGTTCAAATCCTGTTCTCGCCGATATTAAAAAATCGACTGGCCCATTTCTCTTTAACATCTACTTCTATCCAGTTTTTCTGGATACCGGGCCACGTTGGTATTCGCGGGAACGAGCTTGCCGACACTGCAACTAAATCTATCTGCTGTGGCACTATCACTGCTGTGCCTTTTGGCAGTCGACTTGGAGTAAGCAACGTGAAAGCAAGTTTTTCCAAATAAAATCCTCTATTGGACTTTGGCCGTCTTGCTACTATAAGGATGGGAAAGAGGAAGTTGTTCTGACTAGATTACGCATTGGTCAGTTTTTTGACTCATCGGTTTCTTTTATCTGGGATTGATGCACCAGTGTGCTGTCTGTGTAACACTCAGGTCACAGTAAGCTACATTTTACTGTCTTGCCATCGTCATGACTCTCAACGAAGGCAACATTTTAAACATGTCCTGTCTCAAGGTTTATTCGTAACGTTAGACAGTGTTATTGGGGGTAGTGACACTGTCCAACTTAGAAATGTTTTTTTAGTTTTTAAAGGCCATTAATGTTTTTTATTGCTATTTTAATTTTTTAATTTATGCATTAGACCTTTTCATATGTGATTTCGTGTTAATAATCAAAGTACATCTGGTTCGATTTGAAATTACAAAATAGCCGTAACGTCAAATAACTCGAAACCCAGACTGGAAAGTGTAACGCTGCTATTTGAACTACCCGTTAGTCATCCTGGCGAGTTATAATAATTAAAATTTTGCTACAAGTCTTTTAAAACTTGTATTACTTTACTTTCTGAAAATGGCCATAACATAAAATAATTTGAAACTAAGACTGGAAAGATCAACTTCAAGTGACTAAAGGTGGTTATATAACTTTCCTGTTGGTCTTCCTGGCAAGTTATGATATTTACAGTTATGCTACAGAAAGTCCTTTACAACTTGTATCACTGTAGTTTTTTTTCTCTTACCGCTGTAGACTAGATGTAAAAATTGAATTTAATGCTATTTATGTTTTCAATTCAAAAATTAAACTCTGTTTTGTTTTACCTTAATTTCTTTTTATGAATTTTAATAATTTTACTTTAATTTTAACTTTTTACCGAATGCTTGGCGCAGACAGCCTAGTTGCTTTACGCTATAAAACACCAAATCAACCAACAAGTTTCCTTAAATTTGTGATGCTTTTCGTTTATCTTATCTCCTATATCCATTGTGAGCCAACCAGGTGTTTTTATTTACAGCTTCCCTTTCCTTTCTTTTTGAATATCGAAATTTTTCTTTACAAATTTTCCATATTTGCTCAATGTCTTCAAATAACTCAGCTGCCCAATCTCAACATACAATTCTTCTTGCATCCATTCAAAATTTGCCTTTTTGAAATTTTGAGTCAAAATATTCCCAGATTTCATTATGCAGTAAAACATCAAACCTAATACAGGTGATCACTTGTACTCTCTCAATCATGTCCATTTTAGAAATTAATAATAATCTAAAATAACATTATTTTTAATGGGTTCCTTGACCAATTAGTGAAAAACACACTTCGAACAGTTTCCAGGAACCTTAGACAGGAAATGCTTAGATTTATGTGGTAGTGTGTCTTAAACAGGAACGAGTTAGATTTATGTGGCAATGTGTCTCAGAAAGGAACTAGATAGATTTATGTTGTGAAGCTGAGATAAAAAATATAATAAGCAGCTGTCAATACCTTAAGGATGTGCTTTAGAAACCAGCTAGATTTATGTGGAAGGTCTTACACATGAACTAGTTAGATTTATATGTCGATTTGTTTTCGACGGGAACTAGTTAGATTGATGTAGCGAAACTTAACTGAAAGTACTACACCCACCACGAATGAATTAAAAAAAGAAATCATTATTTGGAGAGAATCGTCTTTGAGTCCGTGGGTTTGTTGATGGAAAACCTTTCAGAACGTTGATTGACAGTGTTTCTACAGCTGCTATTATTTGACCCAATTTGTTAATGAAAAGTGGGAAATTGCTTTTAGAAATGATGAGAGAAGAAAGGTTGGTTGTGAACAGTAAGTAGACATAAGGTTATAGCAAAAGAGGAAGTTGGAAAGTAACCTCACTGCAGAAAGCTTATTTATATGTGCAGATGTGAGGGTGACACTAAGGAAGTGTACATATTGGGAACTGACCGTATATAGAGAAATGGAGGCAACATTAGACTAGCACGAAATAGCTTCAGAGTATATGACCAGGAAAACCTTTTGTACTATATGTCAGATACTCCACCAGAAATTAGTCTCCTATTGAAAAGAGAGCGGGTGATCAGTGCATCACCTGGAAGTGAATCACTCATAATAGGAGTTATCAGCAATAAATCTACATCTAATGACAAGAGCATTTTCTGAGGGATTAACGATTCTTAGAGCTTTCATGGTTATGAAAGGAAAATATCACGCATGATTTTACATAGTCAAGGCTAAAATCAGTTTGAGTTCAAATAAAAAACATCACTATGGCACTAATATTGATAAGGCTAGATTCATCACAATATGGTTTACTGTACAATCTTTCTCAGAGGTCTGACAAACTCCAAAGTTAAACGGGTATTGAGAAGGGTCATATCTTGTGCTGAAAAGAAGTAACAATGTGTTTTACAGAGTCCAGACATATAGGTGGTATAATCCAAAGGTTATCCACCGCGATCGCCTTGATAACAGCCAACTGAGTAACTTCAGAGAAGAATTTGCAAATGAAAGTCAACACCGTGAGGAGCCCAGGGTTCCTGTCGAGACCAGTTCCAGAGGACAAAAAGGATAGATAGGTGCTCCAGTAAAGTTACTCGATGAATATCGATATGTTGAACAATCATGTGAAAAAGTTACGACACCCTATGAAAGCCTGTGTATTTTTGTAACATTTTGGGATATATAGATATTTAATCTCAATTTTAACAATACTGAGAGATTATAGGAATATAACCAAACAATTAAAACTGAAGAAAAGACTTTTCAAGATCTTCTGTAAATGTAATTCTACAAAATGCATATTCTAACTGAGGAAAAGTTAGGACACCCCCACATTTATTCCCACATAAAATGGCTAAACTCACACACAGGTGTATCACACCAGGTGCACATGATTAGAAGATCGTTACTCAGTATTTTGAATGAGGCTTGCCCTATTTAAACCTCAAACATTTAGTTTGGTGTGCTCCTGACTGTTGAAGTGAGAGTGAGCACTATGGTGAGAACAAAAGAGCTGTCTGAGGCCTTCAGAAAGAAAATTGTAGCAGCTTATGAGTCTGGTAAGGGATTTAAAAAGATCCCAAAATATTTTTAAATCAGCCATTCCACTGTCCGGAAAATAGTCAACAAGTGGAGGGATTTTAAAACAACTGCCAACATGCCCAGGTCTAATCGTCCAAGCAATTTCACCCCGAGAGCAGACCGCAAGATGCTAAAAGAGGTCTCCAAACACCCTAACATGTCATCCTTGGGACCTACAGCAGGCTCTGGCTACTGTTGATGTGAAAGTGCATGCCTCTACAATCAGAAATAGACTGCACAAGTTTTACTTGCATGGGAGGTGTGCAAGGAGGAAACCTTTGCTCTCTAAGAGAAACATCAAGGCCAGACTGAAGTTTGCCAGAGAGAATGTAGACAAAGACCAGGACTTCTGGAATAACGTTCTTTGGACAGATGAGTCCAAAATTGAATTATTTGGACACCAGAACAGAGGACATGTTTGGCATAAACCAAATACAGCATTCCAGGAAAAGAACCTCATACCAACTACGAAGCATGGAGGTGGAAGTGTTATGACTTGGGGCTGCTTTGCTGCAGCAAGACCTGGACAGCACACAGTCATAGAATCTGCCATGAATTCTACTGTGTATCAGAGGGTGCTTGAGGATCATGTGAGGCCATCTGTACGAAAATTAAAGCTGAAGCGGAACTGGATCCTGCAACACGACAATGAGCCAAAACATACCAGTAAATCCACCAAGGACTGGCTGAAAACTAAGAAATGGAGAGTTCTGAAATGGCCGAGATCTTAACCCCATTGAGATGCTGTGTGGTGACTTGAAACGGGCTGTACATGCAAGAAACCCCTCAAACATCTCACAGCTGAAAGAATTCTGCTTTGAGGAGTGGGGGAAAACTTTCTTCAGACCGATATCAGAGACTGGTAGATGGCTACAAAAGCCTCTCACTGCAGTTATTTCAGCCAAATGGGGTAACCCTAGCTATTAGGGGGCCCGGCATGGCCAAGCGTGTTAAGGCGTGCTACTCGTAATCTGACGGTCGCGGGTTCGCATCCCCATCGCACCAAACATGCTCGCCCTTTCAGCCGTAGGGGCGTTATAATGTGACGGTCAATCCCACTATTCGTTGGTAAAAGAGTAGCCCAAGAGTTGGCGGTGGGTGGAAGGACTAGCTGCCTTCCCTCTAGTCTTACACTGCTAAATTAGGGACGGCTAGCACAGATAGCCCTCGAGTAGCTTTGTGCGAAATTAAAAAACAAACAAACAAACTAGCTATTAGGGGGTAGGGTGTCCTAACTTTTTTCCTCAGTTACAATATGCATTTTTGTAGAATTACATTTACAGAAGATCTAGATCTTGAAAAGTCTTTTCTTCAGTTTTAATTGTTTAGTTATATTCCTATAATCTCTCAGTATTGTTAAAATTGATATTAAATATCTATATATCCAAAAATGTTACAAAAATACACAGGCTTTCATAGGGTGTCCTGACTTTTTCACATGACTATACATAAGCCATAAATACGAGTTAGTTCAGTGAAGTATGTATTGGCAAGCTATTAACTAATGAATTTAAGTCTCCAACTTGCATCAAAGGAAGCGTAGCCCTAGCAATGGTTATTGAAAAATAAATTAATTCGTTATCGTTACATTGACTGGACTTGATATTACTTTTATCAAATAATCCAAACGATCCCGCCAATAAAATAACACACTAAAAAACAAAGTTTTATAGTTATGTTTACCGTGATATTGAAAATCAACCAAACATCATAAGGTCAACTTAACATCTTATCTATTTTACATCAGATATCCTTTTGAACCCAATTGTTGGAGTTTTAAAATATTTGTTTGAAACACTCCATAGTGAACATTCCTTGCAATAAAGCGCGGAGCTTTTGCGCATGTACACTTACCTCAAGGAGCAAGTGATTCGGCTATGTAATATACTGGTGTAATAAAGATGGGGCTGGTATGGCTGGG
>NC_134833.1:91630077-91679597 GCF_004210375.1 Tachypleus tridentatus
GCTGGTGAGCTGAGTTTCAATTCGTGCCATATCACAAAATATTTCCCGGATTTTAAGCCGGTGCAAACAATCCCTGCTGATTGGCTGCCTTTTCTATGGTCAGTATTTCAAAATTATGGACGACAGCGAATAGATAACATCAGTAGCTTTGCCATGAATACAAGGTACAAATTTGAGTGAAGTATACTTGAAAGGTGTTGTTAACTACATCTATCTAGGATGTTTTGGACAATGTTTCAAGCTGCTAGCCCAGATTTTCATTTGATCCTAAAAATGGCTAAATTCAAACTAATGCTTGTTACAAAAACAGCTAAAATCAAACTGAACACTAACTGAAGAAAACAGCTGAAATAAAACTAAAGCATATCAGCAAAACAAATATAATCGTAGTAACACTTGTTATAAACCATGACTAAAATCAAACTATCGTTTATTACAAACCAGAATAGTTAAAAGTCAACCAACATGTATTACAGAAAACAGCAACAACTAAACCAACGTGTATTACAGGAAACCGCAAAAACTAAACCAACGTGTATTACAGAGAAAAGTTAAAACTGAATTAATGTGTATTAAAAAAGGCTCAGATTAACTAATGTGTATTGCGTTACTAAACCCACTATGATCAAAGCAACACGCAAAAAACAGCTAATGTTAAAGAACTGTTTGTTACAACAGTTAAAAAAAAACAAACTTAGATTACAAAAATAACTTTGATTACGTCAGGGTAACAGTGCTGCATGAACAACTCTGGTATCCGAAAATAAAATTTAAATACGTCTATGTAAAATAAGGTTACTCAACTTGCAAGTAGAATTGTCTTCCATAACTATATGTTGAATACTAATTATTTGAGACTGCTTACATTAAAACCTTATTAAATACGCATATACTAACGAGAGAAAATACGTAACTCAGTTTCATTCAAATTAAGGAACAACACGCAAAACGAGAACTGGATACACGATAAAGATTGTTTTGTTTTTTGAAATTCGCACAAAGCTACTCGAGGGCTATCTGTGCTAGCCGTCCCTAATTTAGCAGTGTAAGATTAGAGGGATGACAGCTAGTCATCACCACCCACCGCCAACTCTTGGGTTACTCTTTTACCAACGAATAGTGGGATTGACCGTCACATTATAACGCCCCACGGCTGAAAAGAGCGAGCATGTTTGGTGCGACTGGGACTCGAACCCGCGACCCTCAGATTACGAGTCGCACGCCTTAACACGCTTGGCCATGCCGGGCCCGTCTCACTGGAAGCTTCTCAGTTATTCTCCTTATGTGTAATACTGTTGTTACTAGAGGGCTATATATTTCTAGATTTTTTTTATAAATACGTACAGATACAGAAAGGTAGTTACGTAAGTTAATAAAAGGAAAGTAAGTTACTGAAAGTAAAGTTAGACTGCGTGATTGTCAGTTTAACTGTTATGGGCGATTTCTAAAGTGAGAGATTCACAACTTGTGCTGTAATAACAGAGACAGAAGAGGATAATTTGTTTTGTAAAAAGGTGTTCTAAGGTAATCGAATCCACCTACACATACTTTTGATTTGTTCTAAATATATCGTTTTATGACAAGTGGATTGTGTGCTATCTTTTTATTGTTTAAATTTATTGCCAACAAGTCACAGACGCCTACTGTAAAGGCCCCAACAATATAAAAACACAAAACTTATACACTTTTAATATCTGCTTGAGAAAAAGCGATCATTGGTAACAAAACCATTAAAATTAAGTGTTTTTAAGAACATATTTATTGTTTTACCCGACATCACGTAACAAGCAAATACTTTAGGTCCAAATTGCAGCACTAATTGCAGTTTGTCTCTAATGGCATGTTACCAGAAAATATCCAAGTTGTGCCAGTGTATGTCTCAAACGCCATACAATCAAAGTTGTACCATTGCTTTTCCCAAATGGCATGCAACCAACAACAATTCCAGATGTACTACTGTATATACTCCACTGCGTATAACAACCAACTTTCCTCTTTGTACCACTGAATGTCTCCAACGACATGTAACCAACAACATCTGGAGTTATGTTACTGTTTATATCAACAACAATTCGAGTTGTGCCGTTGTACATACTCAACTGTATGTAACATGCATCTTTCTTTTTATACACGCTCCCAGCATCATGTAACCTGTAAAACAAAAACCCGAGATCTGAACTGTATCATTGTCTGTCCCTAATGACATGCGACAAGTAAGTTTCTGAGAGTTGTCATTGTATATCGACAACGACATGCAACCAACAACAATCCCCATTGTACCTTTACGTATCTCCAACCTCTACCATTGTGTATTGTCAACGGCAAGTGACATGCAACTTTCCTCATTACCATTGTTTACCTCCAACAGCATGCATCCACTAACTTTCCAAACTGTACCACTGTATAACTTCGAAAGATGTAATCAGTAACGGTAGCTTATCAATTTGGTAATTATGCAACCACTGCAATTTCAAGAGATTCCTTAGTTTTAATTAACATTATGAAGTCTCAATTTTTCTTCAACTTAGGATATTTTTAGTTTTGATACCATGAAGGCTTTTACTGAAAATTTTTAATTTAAACCAAAAGAAAATAAAAACTTTTTTTTAATTTTTCAATGTTCGAAAAATTGAAAAAACAGAATAAAACGTGAACATCAAAGCGTACATGTTTGGTGGAATTATAGCTTACGTAGTATGTAATCATGTTCTCCATGAACTTATAGCAGGAGACGTTATGCCCTCAAACTTAAAGTTGTAATTCGAGAGAAAAAATAAAGCTCTTCTTAGCTGAACGTATGATTACGTAATTGATGGCCTCATACACCCTACACAGACAGTGTAATTGCATTTGTAACTAGATGCTGCTGACAGAAACAGAAAGTGGCACACCCATAAGAACTACCTGACATATCTTCCAGTCGATTAAATAATAATTTCACTGTCGTTTCTGTGATAGTCGTTACCATTTTATCGAAACTGGCAGGGGCCTAATCACCAACTCCACATGTTTTTAGTGGAACGCTATATATATGTTTGAGATATATATTTAAAGAAAGAATACTAATCAATTGAAAAGCATTTAACCTTTCTGTTACTGATAGACTGAATCCTCGAACTTTACCTATCTTCTCTGTTCAATATTTGTTTTATGTATTGTTTTGAAGTTTGGGATTTGATTTTCTACTTAACGAATAGAATCCTCGAACTTTACCTATCTTCTCTGTTCAATATTTGTTTTATGTATTGTTTTGAAGTTTGGGATTTGATTTTCTACTTAACGACAAAGGTCTTTCGTGTCCAGTCGCTTTCACTGCTACAGAGCACTAAAACACAGCTTGAAACAGGAACAGAACAAACTCATACACAAGAGAGCACTTAAATTGTTCACTATTTGATCGATTTTCCTTATTATGCTCATGTAAGTTTCTTGACTTTTAATTCCCATATGTTATCCCTTCTTGAACTTTTGTTACTTAGATAATTTGATATGTTATCAGGCACTGTACGAAAACATTTTTCTGTTAAAAATTAGTTCGAACACTCAAACAGTGGAGTTCACATTATGATAAATGATGAGGAAAATCTGGACATTTTGCTTGTTTGTTTTACTTTATTTTCAGAAATATCACTGTAAAAAACCTCAAAATATTCAAGTAAAACCATCATTTGCATTATGTTTTCTTATAATACAATGGCTAAACAGGAAAAAAATGTATACTTTTTATAATCATCTTACCTACATGATCAAAACTGTTTTCTCTGGAAAAAAATGTAAATGTTTTCCACTTGTTTCCGTTAATTCCACTAATTTAAAATCGTGTAAAAAATTAAATTTATAATACAGATACTGGATGAATAGCAGTAACTTTGATACAAACTCTGGACAACCAGTCTTGCTAATTTTCCTCTGCAGTTTGTAAAGTTTACCGAAACGTTTCTCTCAAGAATTAAATGTTCTGAATGTAGTTCCTAATGAATTTAATGAACCTAAATGTACCTATTACAGATCTGAAAACTGACATTTTGTCTTTTCAAGTAATGGAACAAGGTGCTTTTGTTTGTTTTCTGTATCTAGTGAGGAAGTAAGAGATTGAAGACCTGGTTAATACAGAACATGTATACCCTGTCTGTGAGAAGTGTATGTTGTCCACGAAAACATCTGAGTGCAGTTCTCAGCTGTTTATGTATACATTTTAGTTCCTAATGTAATGTGATTTAATGTCTTACAAATTTTGTAATTTATGTTTTTTTGTGTGGGAAATAAACGAATGCCTATCCTATATTAACTTCTCGTAGCGTTCCGATATATACTTGTAAGATAGCTTGATACCTTCTATGAGGTTCTCCGACTAGCTTGTCCAACAGCTTAATATCGTCTGGTTCTCTAGTGTAATCGTCTAACGCGGCGTGATATATATATGTGTGTGTGAATATATATATATATGTAACGGTTCTTTAATGCATTCATCCAACATAGTTTGACATGTATAATGGTTCTCTAATGTGTTCCTCCAACACAGCTTGTTGTATTTATTTAATAGTTTTCAGATGTGTCCTTCCAAAAACAGCTTAATAGCTACTGTCCTCCGATACATTCGTCGAGTACAGCTTGATATTTACTGGTTATCTGATGTATCCGTCCAACACAGTCTGACTTACTCTAATGTTTTCATTCAACACAGCTTGATGCCTGTTGATTATTTAGTTTGCTTGTCCAAGGCGCATTGATATCTTCTGGTTCTTCAAGTTAATTGCCTAAGACAGACTGGCATATACAATTCCTTAAATATATTCTTCCAAGATAGCTTAATATCTACTGGTTCTTCAAAGTGATCGTCCAACACAGTTTGAAACTTACTTGTTCTTGGATTTGATTGTTCAAAACAACTGTATATTTACTGGTTTGTATCCTGTTACTGATTGAGTTCTCTGATTACTGCACACAACTATTAACACTAATATGTTATCAGACTTTATGAGAAACTTAACACTCTGAAAGGTTTAAATTAGCTTAAATTTGTTAGTAAAACGCTGACTCAACTCTGCATTTGGTAAAATGCGTTACTTCCCATCGTCGTCGTTGAACCAGGACATAAAACTACTTCACGATGTTCGATCAACACAAACTAATGAGTTTCTGATGAGGCAAGACACAGCCACACAGCACCTGATCGACCCCTTGTTAAAAGAACTCGTATTTTCCAACAACTACTAGCAGTAGTGCGACAGTGAATCGCTTGTTTCCTAATATCCTACAGAGTCTTGAACACAAAACCATGTCTCGATTTCCCACTATTTCAGTTCTACACCCATAAACCTTCTTTATTCTAGATTACTGCAACACGTGCTCACTATTTATAACCTTAACAACGGGCGTTTCTGTGGTTCGTGTTATTACTGAATTCAAAACCTATGAGCAAAGAAAGGAACATAAATCGGTGGAAAAATATTCAGATAAATTTTTATGATACTATCGGCCATAATCAATAAATAAGATATTCGTTTCTTACAAAGAGCATGTATATTACGTGAATAAAACACTAAGACATTTTTAGAGATTGTAATTTAGTGTACAAGTTGAGAATTTTAAAATGTTGATTACCAATTTTCTCTGGCATATTTTACACTCAACATATAAAAAAAATGAATAAAAACTAACATTTATGTTTTGGTTCTACAATAAGCTAACTCCTACATCGCAATTTCTCTTCATTTTAAAGTATTTCATAATGTTTTTGAAGTTAGAACCATACAACCCGATGCACACAATTTAAATTGAGTAAATAATAGATATTTTCTTTCAGGAATGGTAGAGAGGAGGTAGTGATTATGACTGGTGAGTCTTATAGTATTAAATAATGTGATTAAAAATAATCAGTAGATACCGACAGTGGTTAATGTGAGGGTAGGCTATATCCTCTAGCTATATGGTATAAGGAGCCGAGGAGAGCTTGAACGACATCATAGGATGAATGAAAGTTTGTAGATGGACTACAATAAGGAACATATGATTAGACGCGGAAACTGGCCTTCATCAATCAAAATAAAATTGCGGCTAACTAGCCACAATTAGGTGAATCTGGAACAGATGGCAAAAACAGAAGTGCAATGATATTTATATCCAACCTTGGGTCACCTCTGGTGAATTGAATCAAATACCATGTGTCAAATCTCGTGCAGAATAAAACAGAAGAGTAAAAAGAGTAAACATAAAGAGGAGACTGGCTCCTCTAAGAAAAATTTTGCGAATAATTTTTAAAGATTCACGTCATGTTTGAACATGTCTCAGAGCAGGGTCTATACCTATTGCTAGTTTGATCGTAGTATAGTATCTTTTTTGATTATTTAATATACAGAACATACTTAATAGATGATGTTTTGCATAGTTGAGAAATAGCCTATTTGATCATACACTGCTTCTCAACCCCAAATTATTATTGAAACCACTGACTGAAACAATCACTGATCAAACTCCACAGAAAAATATAAAAATAAACTGACAAACCAGTTTCGTTTTCTGTATTTATTAGGATCACATAAATGGTTCAAATAACTTCTTAATTTTTCTTATCAATTACAAACGCTTCTATCCTAGTAAACACGTATATATGCGAAAAACGATGTAGACTGGTCGTCAAAACTGCTCCGAAATCCAGGTAAAAAAGTGTTGTAGGTCTTGTATATAATTTAACAACAAAATGACTTCCAGCTTGTCTCTGAAGAAGAAAGGTCTGCCTTTCGAAAGAGCTCGGGTTATAGGAATTTTATTTTATTTTTAACGATAAATAGAAATTGCACAACGCCATGTATTGTCAGTAGAAATTACAAAATATCAATATCACAATGATGAAACTTTGTAGAATGAGCGGCGACTGCCTGTTATGGAGACACAAGTGTAGAGTACGACGTTTCGAAAATCTTCCGCCTTTCGTCTTCAAGTCCATCAGTATCATAATTTGCTGAGAAAATTAAAGTTATGAATACAAACTTTATTATGAAACAAAGCTCGTAAAAGTCTCCCCTATGAGAACAAAAACGGTTTAAATTAAACCTCAACAACAGAAGCATTTAAACATGAGTGATTAAATTTATAAAGGCAAATTTTCTGTAGACTGATTACAAAAAACTAAATATTTTTAAACAAGGTTTTATGAATTGAATAGATCAAAATTTTAAGAAAAAGACTATATTTCAAATAATCTTGACAGCAGTTATGAAACTATCAAATTAGTGTCTCTGACAAATGTGTTAAGTTGACAGTTCGACACTTGTAATTTTTCTTCGACTTTAACCTTTATCAAAAACGTGTGACAATTCAGACTTGTGAGTCAGCGATGCTGAAAAAACGTTCTACGCCCTACGTCAACTCGAGAACACAATGTTACAAAACTTCCATAAATAAAACTAACAAAGCAAAACAACAATGAGGATACACTCCTTCTCACTGCAAACAAAATGGCCACCGATAAAGAGTCCAGCCATCAATATTTTCACTATAACCACAAATCACCAACTCGTGTACTTGCTGTTCGCTGATGGTGGAGTCCACAAACTGTATAATATAATGGGAACACTCAAACTTGCTATATTTTGGTTTTTCTTCTCGTGACCGGGCACATCATATAACAATTAAGATATGTACCACTCAGACGTATTGTATCTCACTGTCGTTCATACTGTCCAAAAGTACTATATAACGTTTATCCAAATCTATAAATTTACACTTATTGTGTTTTAGTTTTGCAGTTGATCTAACATTGCTCTTGAATCATTAAAGGCACTTAGAAAGTGAAACTTTTAAAATAAGACAGTGGTATTGGACAATTCACGGAACAAATACTGCATGAACAATAAATGTCAACCGATTTCTTAAATAAAACACAATGACTATCTGTTTTCATTATCTTTAACTGCCCAGAAAAATCTTGGCATCATCAGGGAGCCACAAGCCACCTGGTAGCGAACACGTGTACTAGTCAACACTCCTATCTTCTTTTAGATAACAAAGTCGAGTGAATAACGTTAAGTAACGGGTGCATTAAAAAAAAACAACCTTTGTGGAATATATTATAACTCCATAACTTGCTCAACAGAAACGAAAGAGACCTGGTCCTCCATTTTTACTTATACAACAATTCGCTTCTTTTATTACTTAACATAATCATTCCCAAGTGAAATTAGAATATATAAAATTTTTTTTTGTTTTTTTTTACCATTTACGTTACTAACATCACGCGACGCCTGTGTCCAAGTTGGTTTTGAATGTTAGGACAAGTATTTGGTCTTCAGGAGGTCTGTCTTACTGATATTCACGAATCGAGAAGAGATGGTGATGTAGCATCCTGTTTCTATACCTTGAATGACCATTATAACAGCGAAAAACCGCCTTTCAAGCTTAATAGCGTATTCAACATTGGACACAAGAACCACTTGAAAATACTATTCATACCTCGGAGCAATCACATTCACATTATCAAACCAAAGCTCTAGTCCAAAAGTTTTGAGAAAAAAAAAGAAAAAGACTCGTATATTCAAAATAAGGCCGATAAATTGAAAGGTCACTATCATTCGGAGTTTGAATCCCACTTATGTCAGTACACTCGTATAAAAGTTATACCAAAAACCAAGGCTTACCTAACTAGATGAAACAGGTTTGAATTTATTTCTAAACTATGCACGAATTTCTCTGACCCAAGGCTTATAAAGGTCAAAAGTACGAATAATATATGAATATATCTATAAGTGTGTGTATCATATATTTGTCTTTCCTTTTTTTTCACCGAATATAAAATTTAAAAAAATAATCTGTAAAATAAAGATCTGACGTAAATATACCAGAATAAAAATTTGCCCAATTTGGTCAGCCAATATACAGGAAATACTATTGAAAATACTTTCACTCACAAAGTAGTTCAAACATTTAAAACTAAATATTAGATATCATGATAAACGATGAGGAAGTTTTGTCGTTTTTGTTTCTCCACTTTTCTCAGAAGTGAAGACAGTCAGATTAAAATTAGGTACTAACTCAGTTAACCCCTGAATAGCTTTTTGTGAATATCCGAAACAAGCAGTCGTACACAACGGTATGAAAGGTGATACGAACTTTGATGTTTCTCTTATTTTCTGAGCGCAAGAAGAAAAAGGTCCGGCATGGCCAGGTGGTTAGGGCGCTCAACTCGTAATCTGTGGATCGCGGGTTCGAATCTCCGTCACACCAAACATTTCAGCCGTGGGGGTATTATAATGTAACCGTTAATCCCACTATTCGTTGGTAGAAGAGTAACTCAAGAGTTGGCGGTGGTTGGTGATGACTAGTTGCCTTTCCTCTAGTCTTACACTGCTAAATTAGGGACGGCTAGCGCAGATATTTCTTTTGTAGCTTTGCGCAAAATTCAAAAAAACAAAACAAACAAGAAAAAAATGTTGAGAAGTTTTATCGTAATGAAAGTGTCTTAAGTGTTCACCATTATTTTACAATACTTATAAACATAAAGTTTATGTATTTCGTATAAAATAAAATACAATCTACATAATTTAACACTCGCTTCCCTTTTCGTAATTACTTAAATATATTTTCCACTGATCAGTAAATTCATTGACTGATTGACAAAAGTTTCCTGTGTAACCTATACCATATACTGTTTCTTTTATCTTATAGTTTTCGATTCCAGTTCGTAAATATGTATTTATGTGCTATACTTAGAGTATTTGGAAACGAATGCAAGTCTTTGTATCAGGGTGTTTGATAGCGGAAATATGTTTTTGTATGATACCTGACTGAAGATAAGATTTTGTAGGAAGGTATTTCACCTCAGGAATAAGTTTGTTTGAAAGCATTTTACAGCAGAGGTACTTGTATGATGGTATTTGGTAGCAAATACACAGCTTTGGTTGAGGGTACTTGATAATCAATATGTTTTGTTTAAGGATATTTGAAAAAGAAGGTATGTCTTCATGTGTGTATATATGTCTGTGTAAGTGTATCTGACAGTAGAGATATATCTTTATGTTAGGGCATTTGAAGTCTTGAGGATATTTGTGAACACAGGTAAGTCTTTACGTGGTTTAATTACTTTACTTCTGTCTTTAGACTACGACACATAGAATACTATTGTGAGTTAAATTACTTTACTTCTGTCTTTAGACTACGACACATAGAACATTACTGTGAGTTAATTTCTTAAGTCTTTAGATCACGGAAACTAAAATATTACTTAGAGTTAATTACTTTTCTTCTGTTTTAATGTCTGAAAATTTATCATATTTCAAAAGCTAAAAGGAATGTAAAAAATAATCTCACATAGCACTCGAAATAGATTTTCTAATGAAAATGCTTTATGACTTTATTTATGTAAAAAGACTTAGTTAAAATTACGTTCAAACAAATAATATTAGCAAATGACCGACATGTGATTCTTTGAATCTCGATTACAGCAACAAACACTAGATTTTCATGTTTCTGAATTTTATGCGAGGTTATAAATTGCGAAACTTCCGATGTCATTTTCAAGTGCGTACATAAAATTTAAACAATGTCCTAGCAGAACAAACAATCTGAGTCCCGAGCTCACTCTTCCATATTTCCTCAGTTACCAGCCTGTGTGTGGCAAGTGGCCTGAAAAAAATAACTGAACGCAAACTATCGTCATTACACAAAAAACATACCAACTTAATTCCTCGTAAATTATATTGGTAATTTTCGTTCATATTCTTATAATTAACCGCCGACAGATTAAAGGGAAGGGGACGCGTTATTGCAAAAGACAGACAGAACACAGAGATATAGTACCGGCTCTGAAGTCCACATAAACACGTAGTTCTTAATTTTCTTTGTGGTATTTTAATTGAGTTTTAAGTGATCGTGAAGATATACTATTCGATAACTGAGTTTCTATTTCTGGTATAGGTAACAAATCAATCAAAACAATATCGAAGATTCACAAAAATTCTGACACTGTGGTTTGGTTTGTTTTAAATTTCACGCAAAGCTACACTAGGGCTATCTGCGCTAGCCGTCCTTAATTTAGCAGTGTAAGACTAGAGGGAAGGCAGCTATTCATCACCACCCACCGCCAACTATTGGGCTACTCTTTTATCAACGAATCGTGGGATTGACCGTTACATTATAACGCCCCCGAAGGGGCGAATATGTTTGTTGTGACGAAACATGCTTGCCCTTTCAGCCGTGGGGGCGTTATAATGTGACGATCGATCCCACTATTCATTGGTAAAATAGTAGCTCAAGAGTTGGCGGTGGGTGGTGATGACTAGCTGCCTTCCCTCTAGTCTTGCACTGCTAAATTAGGGACAGTTAGCGCAGATAGCCCTCGTGTAGCTTTGCGCAAAATTAAAAAACAACAACAAACAAACCTTTCGATAATATGACGCTTCATTAGAATGAAGTTATCGTTGGAATAGTCTAGTGGTTCAGTGTGAACGTCACTGTTTTACTGAATATAGCTGAGCTCGTGTATCAATGACTGTAATAACGAAGAGGACCGAGTTTTCTTTTATTTCAGAATTAAAACTTTTACATAATAAAGCGCATGGAGACACGTTTGAACTTTTCACATCTGTTATAGTGTAAAGTATATGTACATATTCGTTGCACAAACCTACAGGGACAAACCAAACCACCGAGACATATTTATTATATATTAAAGCTGTATAAGTATCGGTGATGACGAGAAAACCCACTTGTAGAGAAAAATATAGATATAAAAACGGCTGGTTTGGGTTGAGAAAAACTAACTCCTAATTTTGTAAAGGTAACTCTATCAAAAATTTTTAATCAGTGCACGAACATTATCCAAAATTTACAAAAAAAAAACTACTTAAAGCCATGTTGAACACAAAATATAAAGAACTACAGAAACACAAAATGAACCTAGCTCTCAACTGGTATGTTGTATTAAACCAGAGATTTACAGACTTATACAACCAAACATCAACCAAATCAACACTAGGAACAACAGGAACAAAAAGATTTGCCACAACAAAAAACTAGAGAAACTAAGATGCAAACAACAGAAAAGACACTAACACGACAAACCGTTGACTAACCTCATAATTAACAGATCCGCCTGGCAATTAAACACAGACGAGATAATCTGCTTAACAAAGGACTCAACTTCGCAATAGCACCTAGGTACATTCCAACCTTAGAAATTAAAACATGTTTAGAAGATCTAGCCAGGAGACTTGTGATACTTTCCACAGAAAACAAAAACAAGAAAACAACCGAAAACAATCAACAGAAAGAAGACAACTTCGAGAATTTTATTGACATCCAACAGCCAAACTTCCCAGCAAGAATTAAAAATTTATACTTTCCAGAAACACCTAAAAACAACATCTTAAACGATTTTTTCAAGAATTTTCTCACAAAACCGTCAACATAATTTCACAAAACAGAAAGCTAAAAAATAATCTTACAAAAAGAGACATTAATTCCATTAAAAACCTAAAACAAGACAAAGACATTAAAATTCTAAAAGCAGATAAAGGAAACGCTATAGTCATAATGAACATGAATGAATACATCCAAAAAATGAAAGACATCCTATCAGACACAAACAAATTTAAACCAATACACACAAATCCAAAAAAACATACGAAACGCAACTAAACAAAATACTACTAAAAAATGAAAAAAGCCAACACAATTTCACAAACACTTTATTCCTACCTACGTAAAACCGACTCACGCACACCGCAAATATACGGCATCCCCAAACCTCATAAACCAGATTGTCCATTACGACCAATAATGTCCACATATGAATCGTTTAATTACAATCTTGGTAAATACATAGCATGGGCATTCTCCAAATATGTAACATCAGCCAGCTCATTCATCAAAGACTCTTTTAATTTCAAGTCTAATCTAAATCAACTTAATCATAAAGCCTTAATGGCCAGTTTCTATGTTATATCCCTCTTTACAGAAGTCCCAACAGCTACAGCCTGCAAGATAACCTTGGAACTCTACATCCGAGACCCTAACCCATCAATAGACATTCCCAGCAACCAATTAGCAACCCTCATAGAATTCACTACGATGAAGATAAACTTCATGTTCAACAACCACAACTATATACAAACAAATGGCCTAAGCATGGACAACCCAGTATCACCAGTTCTAGCTAATATTTTCATGACACAAGTTGAAACACAAGAAATTAACACAGCATTACATCCACCACTATACTGGTACAGATATGTAGACGACACGGTTGCGGGATTCACATCTACAGAACACACACTTGTTTTTTTCAATCTCATTAACTCTATACATCCCAACATTAACTTCACGTGTGAACAGGAAGAAAGCAATCAAATATCATTTCTTAACCTCAAAATTACAAGAACCGACACACAATTTAAAACAGAAATTCATCGAAAAATCACCCATACTGGACTATACATTCCTTGGGACTCAGTACATGAAACAAAACAAAAATTCAACATACTAAGAAACCAAATAAACACAGCCATAAAACTATACTCGCCAGATAAAATTAACGACGAATAAAATAAAACAATACTTCATCAACATCAATAAGTTTCCTCCACAAACCGTAGAAAACATTATACGCACACACCTAGACAAAAAAGCAAAATCAACTACCAAAAGTAAATATATCCCACGAATTAAAAAATCATGAAACCATACACTGCTGCATACCATAAATTCCCGACATCAGCATAAAAATCACCAACATTTGGCAAAACCTAGTAATAAAATATGACATTCCAGTTAATACCAAATTTATTCAAAAACCAGGCACAAAACAAAGGTCTATACTGTGTAAAACTACACTGACAAACACCACACCAACATTATTTATAAAATACAATGTGATAACTGCCACTACTTCTATATTGAGAAACAAGTAGAAAAATGGAAACCAGATTCAAAGAACACAAAAAGTCACCTTTACACGTTTTCGAACACTGCAAATCAAATAAACACAACATAACCATAGAAAACATCCAAATACTAAATGAATAAACAAACATAAACAAACGCAAAATGAAAGAAGCCTTACCTATACAACAACTCAAGTCCAAAATAAACCAAAACAAAGGAACACCTTTATACCTATATTAATAAATATTATCAAACATCTAAGCACGCCCTCTACATTCCTATACTCAGTTACACAGCCCCCTTCAAATATGTGGTCAGCTGTCGGTCAATTACCTCTTTCTTTCTTTGTGAACCTGACGATGACCGAAGAAGGTCGAAACGTTGTTCGCTCCTCTGCATAAAAAAATTTCTCAACCCAAACCAGCCGTTTCTACATACGTGTATAAGTATTTAATTTTTCTCAGCTCTAGTTTTACTGGATATCGCTCAACTATTGAACGTGTAGAATACAAGCTTAGTACCTAGTGGTTTCGATAATGTTAATTAAACACAGTGTTCTAATAAACTTTATAATACTCCATTTTTGGATCAAGGACCGAGTATGTCTTATATGATATCAGTTAAGCATTGGGATTCCTCGGGTAAACATGTTACCACTCTAACAAGCTGGTCTCAAAGCGGCATATAAACACTCGCAGATAGTTTTATTAAAAAAATAAAATTGTTGCACAGTACTTGTGAGAATAGTGAAATCCAATAAAAAACATACTGTATTTTACGCCTTGTAAAACGCTACATCGTGGAAGACACATCATAATTTTGGAAAGACAATTATAAGAAAAAATATTTTGACTCAGCAACCAACATCTTGATCCAGCCTTGACCTTTTTCCAACCTACTGAGTAAATACAGCCAAATACATCACAATCTTCACAGTATACCGATAATGTTAGTTAAATTGAAGGCTTTATACTATTGAAAATACTTGAAACTGGTAAGTCATGAAATTATGATCTGTATGAGAGGCCATTTTGAGTAGACCCTAAGTTAACCTCTTGCCTTAACCGATCACTTTTATCTCGGAAAACGCATGAGAATTTTTCAAGGTATCTTTAAAGAAAAAAAGATGCGTTTTACAAGGCGTAAAATATGGTACCTTATTTCTACAATACTGACAATATGTTTTGTTTGTTTGTTTTGGAATTTAGCACAAAGCTACTCGAGGGCTATCTGTGCTAGCCGTCCCTAATTTAGCAGTGTAAGACTAGAGGGAAGGCAGCTAGTCATCACCACCCACCGCCAACTCTTGGGCAACTTTTTTACCAACGAATAGTGGGACTGACCGTCACATTATACGCCCCCACGGCTGGGAGGGCGAGCATGTTTAGCGCGACGCGGGCACGAACCCGCGACCCTCGGATTACGAGTCGCACGCCTTACGCGCTTGGCCATGCCAGGCACACAAGATGTTTTAATAGTCTGATAAGAATCAATTTCTTATAAACACCTGTTAGAAGTTTCGTGTTCTGAGACAACATTACATGTCGGATAGCACAGCTACTGAATTTCTGTCTATTACGACTTGTCTTCAAGATAACTGTATTTTTCACAAAGCTCCTATTGTATAAGGTTCCGCTCATGTGTTCACTCTGGTAAAATATCTATTATTTAAAATTTAAATTCTTTATCCATATGTTCACTCAACAAGCACCCACAATGTAACGTTTCTTTAGAACCAATAAGTCCCTAAGAAATAATATTCAAGATATTTGTTTACTTCCACAAAGTTATTACTACATAACATTCGATACAGTAGTTCTGCTACACAAATTTCCTACTACATAAATTCAAGTTGTTTGTTTATTCGTATGCTCGTTCAGTCTCACACAGGTACTACTATATAACATTTAAGACGTTTATTCAGTTCTACAATGTTTTTGTTACGTCTTTTATTACATTTTTCAAAATGTCCAATTTCATATTTTTCCAAAATGAGTTTTGTTTGTTTTATATGTTTTTAATGCCACATTTCTATACACAAAAGTAAAAGTTTGGTCCTTTTTACAATTTATTTTATGTATTAATTTTATTACTACTGTTCATCTCAAACGATTCACTTTCTTATACTTATTGGCCGTTACCTAGTTACTCATTCATAAATATTCTCAAAAATCATTGCAGTATTAAAAATGTCTTGCAGTACAAGACACTGATGGGCTTTTTACATCTCTTCATGTAACCAATTAATCTCATGTCAGGTTACTTTTAAATATTGACATCTCCACCCCCAAGCAATGTCTCTTTCGAAAGATAGTTTGTTTCTGTTTTTAAATTTCACACGAAGCTACTCGAGGGCTATCTGCACTAGCCGTCCCTAATTTAGCAGTGTAAGACTAGAGGGAAGGCAGCTAGTCATCTCCACCCACCGCCAACTCTTGGGCTACTATTTTACCAAAGAATAGTGGGATTGACCATCACTTATAACTCTCCCATGGCTGAAAAAGCGATTATCAACTGCTAAACCTTTCATTCACACGACAGTTGGCCTGGCATGGCCAAGCGCGTAAGACGTGCGACTCGTAATCCGAGGGTTGCGGGTTCGCGCCCGCGTCGCGCTAAACATGCTCGCCCTCCCAGCCGTGGGGGCGTATAATGTTACGGTCAATCCCACTATTCGTTGGTAAAAGAGTAGCCCAAGAGTTGGCGGTGGTGGTGATGACTAGCTGCCTTCCTCTAGTCTTACACTGCTAAATTAGGGACGGCTAGCACAGATAGCCCTCGAGTAGCTTTGTGCGAAATTCCAAAACAAAACAAACAAAACAAAACACACGACAGTTAACTTTAAGCTTAATTTTTCTCTGACTGATCTTCTCTTTCGCGTGATTTTACTTTTTCTCTCTACCTTCTGTTCCTGTTCAACATCAATGAATTACAAACACGAAATAAATAAATTAATAATACTATCTACACTAAGCACCCTTTTATATCTGACATCAAGCCTTAAGTGACTCCACATTAAACTACATTATTCGTTAACAACACCGACATTTTGACATACATGTAAGAGTGATAATAAAATCTGAAACAAAACATTCAAACACTCCCACGAACATTTAGGTTAAGAAATGTTCCAGTACAGAGCCAAGGATTAAACTGGGAGAACATTCCGGAACGGAGTTCTGTCTCTTGAGGATTCAAGCCATCGGCATTCTTGGTCTTCTGATTGGAAGATAACAGTTGGTCACAAAAGGGGGTTCCACCTCTGTAAAAATCCCAGTTTAACCAACAGACGTTATTACGACACATTTCAGATCCATCGCTTGAACATTGTGACACAGTGTGTGACATTTTGTACATTACAAAAACCTGAACATCGCTGAACTCACGAGTTTCTGTGCGTGACTCTAAAATACCTCAGTAGATTAGTATTTGACAGTCCTGATAAGAGTATAATAAAAACTGTTTCCGTGAGCAGGTGGGATAACTACTCATATTACGCTTTCACCAGAGTAATTCTGTCCTTCAGTGACGGATAACAGCAATATAAGAATGAACGCTTATCTCTCTTAAATAATTACACCCACGCTTTCATTTTCAAGAGAATGGGTGATACACAGCCAGTTGGTCATGCGAGTTCGCTATTAATCACTACACTGGCGTGAAAAACGAAACTCAAACAGATAGACACAGTGTTACAAATTAAATAGCAACACTATTTTTAACCACCTTCGGGGGATTCATAGGTATATGAATTATTTTCAATTTGAAAATAATGGCTGTACACAGTGAGAGGAAAACCTTAGAGGCAAATTACACAGTTAGAGAACGCCACTAAACGTTAGTATGAAAGTCACAGGAAATGAAATCAACTCAAAGCACTGCTTGTTAACTGAGATTATTTCTTCAAACTATTTGCGTGTTTTTGTTTTTCCCACTGGCAGAGTTTAAAAAATCATATGTTCGTTAACAACTCACCAGCTCACGCAGCTAAAGATATTAAAGGACAAAAAATAAATCTAGAAATAACCATTTAAGCAAAATAAACGTAAACATACGTTTTGCCCAAAATGAAAACGTCGTATATTTAAATATCGTCTGAAAACATTTGTTTTCAGATATTTGCGCAAAGCTGATCAATGGCTCTACTCGTTAGCCATCCCTTGTTTGGTTTGTTTGTTTGTTTTTTTGAATTTCGCACAAAGCTACTCGAGGGCTATCTGTGCTAACCGTCCCTAATTTGGCAGTGTAAGATTAGAGGGAAGGCAGCTAGTCATCACCACCCACCGCCAACTCTTGGGCTACTCTTTTACCAACGAATAGTGGGATTGACCGTCGCATTATAATGTCCCCACGGCTGAAAGGGCGAGCATGTTTGGTGTGATGAGGATTCGAACCCGCGATACTCGGATTGCGAGTTGAGTGTCTTAACCACCTGGCCGTGCCGGGCCCCCTTGTTTGGAACTGATAGGTTAGGCGTAGAGCAGTTAGCAACAGCATCCAGCGCCATCTCTTGTACGATCAAATAGTAGGATTGAACTGGGTTCGCTACAGTACACCACATCCATAAATTTCGGAATGCAGTTTTTTGTTATTTCTTTAAAACATCGAACACGACAGTCTCACCAACCAATACATTATTCAAACTGACTCCCTTAACTTTTTCATCTAACAATATTTTTATGTCCCTTGAACTCTAAACACAGGTTTAAACTAGGCGCAAACAAAGAAAGCGCGTATATATATTATATATAATGTCAAAATCTGAATATCCCAAATTAAACGCCCTCTATCGATCATTTAAAACACAACTCTAATTAATTTAAAAGCTAAATTTAATTTACTTGGCAAAATAACTTCCTTTGCGATTGATCTACTGCATGATATCCAGTACAAAGCGTATCATGACCTCACAAATTTTTTTCCAGAACATGCTATATTTTAGTTTAAAGGATACCAGAAATGTTGTAAGTTGCACTAACAATGAATATTATCATTTGAGTGATTAATTTGTCACTACAGGTTTACCAAATAACTTGCTGTTAGCATCAGTGGATTTTATTTGAAAAATAAAGATACAACTTTTGAACTAGAGACCGGAATCGAGGAGAGAGATGTACCACACTTTTTTATGTATATTCTTTATATAAAGAAAGGTGACTAAAGGGTCAAAGTACATAAAGAGTAACCCATGTAAAAATTAATGTACAAGTGGATAAAGAAAACAAGGAAAAATTGGGTTGTACATAGCTCTCTTTTTTTTACAATTTGAACAAACAGACGCACTAACATAAAAATGAAGTCGTGTAGTACTAAGACACTTCTGGGCCATAAACAAGGTATACACTAGTGGTTCCCACCTTTCTGTTAATAAAATATCATCCAAATTGATAAATTAAATATATTAATAATAAAAAAGGGGAAAATGTATAAGAAGAAACTTGTTTATTATATACGTCGTATTTTATTATTATACTCGTGTGTGTGTGTGTGTTTTTCGTATAGCAAAGCCACATCGGGCTATCTGCTCAGCCCACCGAGGGGAATCGAACCCCTGATTTTAGCGTTGTAAATCCGGAGACATACCGCTGTACTAGCGGGGGGATATTATACTCGTAACATGCGGATGGCCCCTGGTCAATTGCCCCTTTTGTTCATTGGATAAAACAATCCTGAACGGGAGCTAAATATTCCCAGTTTTATCTTCTTTCAGTTATCCACCTTTACATGGTCTTCCTCTTAAATAATTTTATTTTTTTTTACAGGGTGATTATGAAGAAAATATTTGATTTCAGCGTGCGATATCTCACAAGTTGATGTTGCCAGGAAGATGAACTAGCATACGAATGGTAAGCATATAATATAGATGCAAATTCCAAAGTTGCCATATGTCGCCACTAAAGGCACTACTGTGGTTTCGCATATTGTGTATGTGCGGAGCAGTGAACTAACAAAACGTTATTACATCACAGAATGCAATGCCGAGATTTTGTGAAATATCGTAGATTGCCTAATATGCCAGAAAAGTCTTGATCTAGTGTAGTTGTGCTAAAGTGTACAAAAAATATATAAAATCGAGAAAATAGGTTAAATATGTGATAGATCACCACCGACATCTACCGAAACTATAACTGACATCAGCCACACCAAAGAAAAACAATTTATTACAAGTACGAATGGGTGCAACAGTGCATGCTATGTCTCTTGGTATTTAGATTTGCCAGTTTTAACTGTTTGTAAAGCATTACAGTTAATTCTACCTATGTTTTCTTACAAGCTGCACCATACTCAAGTACTGGAGGAAACAGAGTTAACGCGATATGTTGAATTTGTATTGTAGTTCTTGGCAAGACTTGAAGTCGACGACGGGTAGTCTGTTAATACCTTATCGATTAATGAAGCACGCTTTATCCTTTCTGGAAGCACCCATAAGTGTAATTGCACTATTTGATCGGAAAATAATCCACACGTAACGTTTCCCGCAACATGTCACGTTTTCCATATGGCAATATGATGTTATTATATTGACAATGTTGTTTCACAACTTACTTTGTTATTGAACTGTACTTTTTGAAGAACCATCAACACATGAACATCAACAGTGTTCACAATCAAGGTGAATTCAGCAATGAAACGTGACAGACTCTATGGTTCCCAGGCAAACTTGTTCTTCTTTGTATACTGGTAACTGGTGAACACGTTTTGCAGGAACGCTTTCAGGGCAGAATCATTTTATGTCACTTTCCTTGTATATAGCCATCTTAGCTTACCGAAACTATTACCAGTCAATTTATCGTTGTGGGATTACCTTGAAATCACGCGTGTACCGAGGGATATCTTTGTACAGTTCCAGACCTCAAGGTGAAATTATCCGGGAAGAAGTCAGACTACAAGATAGGATGCACACTATGTTGTAATGTCCGCTGTCACACGAATGCAATGCATTCTGAAAGAATGAAGAATACATTTTGAACAGATGCTATGATTGGTGAGATATTGTGGCACCCCAAGCAGCAAGAAGTAACAACTTTGAGTCCACATAATATTGTAAGTTCCCCTTCCAAATTCACTTTTCCTCCTGCGTCAGCCAACAGAATAGTTAAAGATATCTTTGTTACCTTCAATAAAATAGTCAAATGCTTTGTACTGACCGCCCACTAAAACAACCACTTCCTTAACATTCTGCACCTATTGATTGTTTTATGTACACAGTTCACCAAGCTAATATGCCAGGCATGTGTAACTGTCAGGAAATACCAGACTCATTACTTCACATACAAATACATTCTTTGACACACTATACCCATTAAAGATCCACAAAATTAGACGAAAACACGTGCACATGACTCGTCGTTCTTCATGCGGTTCAAATTACCGAGTAAATGTAATTAAAAAGTCATTAGTTGAATAATTAATACCTAATTATTATCTGTGCTTTAAAACTGCATACTAATTTCAATTTCAAATTTCAAGTTATGCACACATACACAAATACTCCTTCGTAAATAATAGGATCACGCGTACGTTTCGCAATTTAATCCAACCGTCAGTTTAATATTACACAGATGGAAAAGCTTGATAACGAGAATAGATAAGAATGGTATTTTTGATAACCGTTAAGTGTAGCTTGTGATACGAATATTCAACTTGTATCTAGTTGCTTAGAAACAACATCTACTAAATTCAAACATTGGAGCTTTTAGGTCTCTATATGAGGATGTACACAAACCTAACTTACAGTATCTGTTGTGTACATAGAGTTAGTTAATATATGATATCTGTTGTGAACGTAGAGATAGTTAAAATACGGTGTATGTTGTGAACATAAAGATAGTTAAGATACAGTGTAAGTTGCATACCTAGAATTAGTTAACACACGGTGTCTGTTGTTTACATAGAGTTAGTTAACACACAATGTTTGTTGTATACATAGAATTAGTTAACACACGGTGTATGTTGTGTAAATATAATTAGTTAACATACGGTGTTTGTTGTATACATCGAGTTTGTTAACACACAGTGTCTGTTGTTTACATATTTAAGTACAATGAAAAAGTTACTTTGCTATGAACCAACAAAATTGGACGTATCCTTTAAATTAATACGTATATAACTGTTTGTTACGTTTACTTTTAAAAACTCTTAAAAGTATTATTGTATTCAAATTCTGTTTTCATTTTTGTTTTTAATGACTTTCGTTTCCCTGTCTTTTACTTTTTCTGTGTATAATGTCTACCACGTACAGTCTCAACTTTATTGGACTTCTTTCTTACCCCGAACTAACTTAACTGTTCATGCTTTTTTTTCACGGTTTCCGTGCGAATTCCACGTGATTCAGGTAAGTTTTCGTTATTCTCTACTAGATGGCAACACTTGAAAGAAGTGACTACTTGTTTTTATTTGTTTTTGAATTTCGCGTAAAGCTACTCGAGGGCTATCAGCGCTAGCCGTCCCTAATTTACCAGTGTAAGACTAGAGGAAAGGCAGCTAGTCACCACCACCCACCGTCAACTCTTAGGCTACTCTTTTACCAACGAATAGTGGTATTGATCGACACATTGTAACGCCCCCATGGCTGAATGGGCGAACATGTTTGGTGCGACCAGGATTCGAACCCGCGACCCTCGGATTACGAGTCGAACGCCTTAACGCACTTAGGCCATGTCGGGCCTAGAAGTGACTACAAAAAGATTTGTTTGTCGGCTTTTTGATATTCTTGTTTCAGCGCAAATCTAAATAACTAGCTAAGTGAGGTGTGTCTTGTTACATAACATTAATAAGCGCCCTAACATTGACGGTCAATCCCGCTTTTCGTTGGTAAAAAAGTAGTCCAATAGTTAGCAGTAGGTGGTGATGACTAGCTGCCTTCTCTCTAGTCTTACACTGGTAAATTAGGGACAGCTAGTGCAGATAGCCCTCGTGTAGCTTTGCACGAAATTCCAAACAAACCAAACCATATCTTTAACAATCAACAGAAAAACTCAAGTGTTTAATATCCCTGTTTTGATACAATTACAGAACATACTATGTTTATACTGTACGAGCTTAATTATAATTAACGGTAATTATACATTATGTAGCACAGTTAATATTAGACTGGAAAACTTTGAAATAACTAAATTTATATAGATTAACATCCACTTGATATTACTTTGTATATGAAACACATCTTAAAAAATAGAATTTACTGAGTTTATAAAGAAAAAATACATTACGTTCTTTCATAAAGTAAACTAACCTTTAGAATAAAAATCCCAGAAAATATATTATCATGAGTAATTAAACTGCGAAATTAATCTTGTTCTGTTTTTTACTGTATTGAAGTAATTAGGTTCATTACAGGTATATAAATGAACAAAGCTTATACTTCCATAACAGGCACGGCATGGCCAGGTGGGTTAAGGCGTTCGACTCGTAATCTTATGGTGGCGGGTTCGAATCCCTGTCGCACCAAACATGCTCGCCTTTTCAGTAGTGGGAACGTTATAATGTGAAGGTCAATCCCACTATTCGATGGTAAAAGAGTAGCCCAAGAGTTGGCGGTGTGTGGTGATGACTAGCTGCCTTCCCTATAGACTTACACTGCTAAATTAGGGACGGGTAGTGCAGATAGCCCTTGTGTCGCTTTGCACGAAAATTCGAAAAATAAACAACTTCCACAACAAATCAGACATGAATATCTAACTAATTTAATTATTAATTATCGCGTTTATTATTAATTTATTCTAAAAAAAACATATCATATTCAATTGTTAGTCAACTTATTCTATAAATAGAATGCGAAATCCAGTCTAGTTATCAATAAATGGATACGTTTTCTCCGCGATAGCGTTTGATACAGGTTATGTTCACTGGTAGATGTAACTTAACGAAAAACATATCAACAGAAATTTAAAAACTGATGTACATTAAACTTCCTTGCAAAAAATTTCTTCTATAATCGATCGATAATAAAAACGCTGAGTAACTTACTGACTGAATCACTGACGAACAGGTTTAGTAATTCTTTCTGTCCAACTTACTAGAACTTTTTAACTGATACTAAACTGAATTAATTAATGAGTTATCCTAACTCACTCATACTGACATTTTTACATTGTTCTAGTTTTCTACATACTACAAAGCAACGTGATTTCACACAGGGCAAAACTGATATGCGTTTCTAGCCATTGTTAAGCGCAATATTTACAATAGTACACGATTACAATCTTTCGACATTCGATTAACAAAAATATCAAACTACAAGCAGAATACTTGTACAAAAACGTGGCTAAGATTACCTGTGTTTAATATTATAATTCATTGTTGTTTGATCACTATAAAAAAAAAGTATGGTTAGTAAATTAGGCTTAAAGAGTTAACTGTAGAACAAAATTCAAAACTTTAAGCCTAACGTATCTCAATTTAACTTGTTACAGGCCTATTTAGAAGCTGTATCGACTTTCCAAATAAATATTCCCAATCACTCACAAGTTTCGAATCTTGAGCTTACATCACCGAACTTTTGTTTTAAAAAGAGACGTATTTCCCACTTATTATGGTGCGGTTTGGAAAAATTCGAACACATAAGACAGTGTAAACTGGTTGTTAGACTTATAATGGCGATATTTCACCTATTCGTTTATACTACTTACAATCAGCTGGTTAAAATATTTTTCTTTGTTTTTCACACAATTAAAGAACTTCTTGATAGCGAAGGAATTAAGCAATAAAACTTGCTAATCAGCTGACAACATGTGAAATTCAAACACTGAAACCTATTTCCCTTTACAAGAAGCCAACTATATCTAAGTATAAAACAGATATTTTGTTCTAATTATTAAGTAAAACTTCAGGTTCGAGATACTCAGTATACTGATCAAGCTTGTTACCATTTGCTATTATAGGTACTCCAAATGAAAAAAAAAAACACTTTAGGACACCACGTGCTTAGTACCTAAATACGGGTACCAAGTTTAGGTCTGGAAAGTTTGTAAGTGGAAGTTTGGATCCAGTTTCAAACATGGCACCCGGGATCTAGATAGGGACCAAGATCACAAATTCAAATGCCAAATTTGAATTTAGAGACCTGAAAATCTACCCTTGTTTCCCTATCACGCCAGAACGACATCCTACTTCTGTTATATCATTCTTCGAAATCATCTTGACATGGATTGCGCTATTTAGATCCCCCATGACCATCTCGAGTCCACCATTCAAGTTTAGTCCTGATAGATCCATAATTATGGGAGGATTTAACTAAACACTAAACAAAGCTTCAAACTGAGTTAATACAGAAATCATAGGCGTAAGAAAGAGGATATATGAGTCAGTTAAAGCAGAAGCATCTGAAAGTAGAATAATTAGGAAAACAGCGATTGAAGTGGGATTTAAAATACATTTTGCATTTGATTTTAACTGAGTTATTGGCTTATCTTATAATGGGAATATTTTGTTTCAATAAAAAAAACACTGATTTAATTGCTGCAAAAATCGTTCTTTTTCTTAAATTGAAAACAAGAGGTTTATGTTTACTTTAAACGTCCCTGGTGATCTGTATGAGGGCCTGTAAAGCTAAAATCGGGTTTCGATTCCAGAAATAGGCATAGTACAGATAGTCAGTTGTATAAATTTGTACTTAATATAAAGTAATATGCTCTAAACATCAATTCTGATTTTAAAATTAACTTGGTCTTGCTTCCTACAGAAACAAATCTTGGTTATAAAATGAAAACAAGAAAGACATATTATATAATAGAAGAAAATAAAATGAATACAAACAAAGTGAAAATGGTTGATGATAAGCAAAATCAACATAGGTTTTCACCAAATTAATTTGGTGACTCGCGTCTTGTTGTCCATTAAAACCCAAACAGACAAGTTAACTAACAACTGAACATTCCACACATATCATGAAATATCGCTGATGTTAAGTAACTAAGGTTAAACACATAACGAGAATACAAATAAAGGACATCAACAATCTAATACAGTTTAATTTCCTACAATAAAATATAATAAAACTGTGATAACACTTCGGTTAACGACAAACTCGAAATTAAACCATTGTGTATGTTAATAGATAAAACTATAAACTTGGAATGTATGATAGAGTTCTTGATTCAAAAACTAGCGAGCCAGGATCAAAGTCTGTGCTTAACTACGAAATATTCCACACATACTGTAAATCATACTTGCGCTATAAGTGCGTGTGTGTTTTCTTATAGCAAAGCCACATCGAGCAATCTGCTAAGCCCACCGAGGGGAATCAAACCCCTGATTTTAGCGTTGTAAGTCCGTAGACTAGTAGGAGGAGTTATAAGAGAGACAGTCAATTCCCTATTGTGGATGGGGAGTGGTACGTGCTGCTGACTGACAACCTTCTATTAATTCAGAATTATGGGCAGTGGCAGGTATCCTTAATACTTTTCCCATATATAATAAATACGAGTAAAAATAATTAATTATACTGATTTAAGGTGTAACGCATTCTACTGGCAGCCTCTTGTAAATATAAATACTTTATTTTGTAACTACGTGAGAAACATACACGATACAAATATTCCTCAGAAAGTTTTAAATAGCAGCTTTTATAACACTGAATGTTACAGAAACGTCACATGTTCTGTACCACCTACAATTTAAAAAAATCTGGAATTTTACAGAAACATATGTTTATACTAGTTACAGTTGACAGGGATAACTGAATTTTATAGAAACCTCATATGTTTATTAGTTTTTACAGTTTAATTACCACTGAATTTTACAGAACAGTCATATGTACTGTATTATTTACAACTTAGACAGCACTGAACTTATACAAAGTCATTAAATAATAATGAACTTTGCAGAAATGTCAGAGAAAAACACTGCTTGTTGATTGTGGTAGATAGGTTGCTTTTACGGCACAACAGAAAACTACAACAGGTAATATACTTTACAAGGCGCTACTATCTGACAACATTCACTAATATTTCTTTGTAACATTGAGTGAATCCCAGATACTTAAAAAAATATATTAAACCACTGAGCTGCAATGTTCCTCCTGTATTTGTAACCTTAGGAAGATATGTTAAACTACTGAGCTCCAATGTCCCTCCTATATGGCCCGGCATGGCCAAGCGCGTTAAGGCGTGTGACTCGTAATCTGAGGGTCGCGGGTTCGCATCCCCATCGCGCCAAACATGCTTGCCCTTTCAGCCGTCGGGGCGTTATAACGTGACGGTCAATCCCACTATTCGTTGGTACAAGAGTAGCCCAAGAGTTAGCGGTGAGTGGTGATGACTAGCTGCCTTTCCTCTAGTCTTACACTGCTAAATTAGGGACGGCTAGCACATATAGACCTCGAGTAGCTTTGTGCGAAATTCAAAAAAAACCAACAAATAAACAAACCCTCCTATATTTGTAAACTTAGGAAGATGTGTTAAACCACTGATCTCCAATGTTCCTGCTGTATTTATTTTCAAAAGCTTATTTTTTAAACAACCGGATCACGATTCAACAAGTATACGAACCAAAATATTTCTGTATAGAATCTAAAAAATCACAAGAGAGATATATAACTGGCGTTACTCAAGCGGAAACAATGATTACTCGCGTGCCTGTTTTTTTTAACACTATAACTTAATAAAGTAATTTTCCAGTAAACACTTTTTCGGATTTTAGAGCTACAATTAAAAGAATAAACAAATGAGCTCCACACAAATTATTTTAACCCAATTTCTGTAATTTGAAAAATATTTATTTAATAATTGTAATTTCTCGTTGCACGTTATATAAGCGGTCACCTCACGTGATAAGTGACAACAAGATATTTCCTTTGCCTGTTTTTGAATTTCATACAAAGCTACTCGAGGGCTATCTGCGCTAGCCGATCCTAAATTAGCAGTATAAAACTACAGAGAAGGCAGCTAGTCATCACTACCCACCGCCAACTCTTGGACTACTACTTTTACCAATGAACAGTGAGATTGACCGTCATATTATAACGCCCCCACGGCTAAAATGGACGAGTATGCTTGATGTGACAGGGATTCTAACCCGCGACCTTCGGATTACGAATTGAGCGCCTTAACCACCTGGCCATGGACAACAAGATACCGAATCTTTACAGGTTTGTACTCTCTGTACAAACAGTTTTCTTTACATTCCATGTATTATTTTACATCAGGAAACATTAAATTCGGTTGTTAAAATCCTACATGTTACTAAATCTCAAGTATTAACATGATTTATAGATGTTACTAAATCTCAAGTATTAACATGATCTATAGATGTTACTAAATCTCAAGTATTAACATGATTTATAGATGTTACTAAATTTCAAGTATTAACATGATTTATACATGTTACTAAATTTCAAGTATTAACATGATTTATAGATGTTACTTAATCGACGTTGTAGTGATAAGTAAATCGCTGGTTCTATTCTGCAGTTCAAATATTAGTGGTTAAAGTGGCTATATCATTCTTGCATTAAATAAGACAATTTGAAACCGAACAACCGATGCAGCTGCGTGAAGACTTAATAAACATTGTGGGTTAATTACAACGTAAACATAAATTTATCAAATAAAACGTCAGTTATTTTATTGCATTTCCCTCCAAACCACTAGTTCTACTAAACTGCTAATACTGACGGAGGTGAGTTAAAATGTCTGACATAACTGACCTTAAGTCGTCTGTTGCTGCGACTTTTCCAGAGGTTCGAAAAGCTCCACCGTCGCTGACTCATGATTCTTTAAATGACTAATTTTGCTTTATTAACAAAGATGATTAGATACTCTACAGCTTCAAACAGACTTCAAATTCACACAGGAAACGTTGCTTCACTGTTAAATTACCAGGTTTGAAAAATCTATGATAATTAAGAATTATTGATAACGAATATGGAATAGGGGGCGTTTTCACTGATTACGTTACTGTTACAACTAAGGAATAAATATTGTTATTCACTGATTTTATAAAACCTTTGTAAAATCTTTGGAACTGTTGAAGTTTGTTTGTTTCTATATCAGTACATGTAAACTGTTACAATATTTACATTTTGATCAATATACCCACTCTTTTAGCAGTTAATACTTATAGTAAATCTGATATATCGGAAAATGGCTGCTTTCAACAGCACCCTATTAATTCCATGTAAAACGTGTCGATATACCGCGTCTCTTAGCATCACCGTAAACGAGCCGTTTTAAGTAACTTCACTCACACAAAGTTCTTTTAACCCGCTGAAACTGGCAGTTATCCAGACGGTCAATTTGACGTATATACTGAAAAGCTAGCGTACGAGTTTACTTCAGGCTGCCATTGGCTAAAACCTCAAACACGCATTGGCTGAAATACAAAAGCAAGAAAAATGGAACTATTGAAAAACACAGTTCAAAACAGAAATAAACGTTTACTATGAAACAAAAAGCAATATAACAGTTATATACACGCCAGTTGGGGATTTACGATCAAATATCCTATTTTTCAGAAATCTATTATTTCTAATTTGCTTGTTTCTCGAATTTCGCACAAAACTACTCGAAGGCAATCTTGGCTAGTCCTAGTCTGATAGAATAGAGAAAAGGTAGCTAGTCATCACCACCCGCCAACCCTTTGGTCACCCTATACTAACGAATAATGAGAATTGGCGTTGATCATCACATTATAAAGACTGAAATAGCAAGCACATAAAATGATGGGATTCGAACAAAGAACCTAAACACTGCAGGTCGTAATCATGAAGCCAATTATTATTAATAAAAGATTTGTAATTTAATATATCGTTTCTTTATTCTTATTATCTATGTAAATTAAATACACGTGCAAAGTCTCACTTTAATCACCAATTTTGACGTAAATATATGTAATTAATAAAAAAAATCAAGCCTTACTACTAAAGTTTAAAAAAGTTCACACTTTTCACATTCCAATTCTATTTTCATGTTCTAATTTATCGACTTTTATTTGAAATTCTTTGTAGATATACAACAAGCATATTTCCTACTGGAAATGCGTTCTTTCATGCGTATCTTACGTTACTCTGGTTTCAAAGATACAATTTTTACTGATTTGGTTATCATAATTGTACTTTTAATAAAGACTGTGCGTAGGACAAACGTGTGCTATTAGAATATATTAAAACGTAAGTTCATTAGAGCTTATGCAGTTTGCGAGCTTCCTGTCCCTTGAAAAAGTTATTATTTTTAATGACATACACGTGTACTGAGCAAAGCAAGCTTCATAGAATTGTAACAGTATTCATTGTTTTCATCTCAAAAAAGTGCATTTTCCATAAGTGGAATTCATCAGCGCTTTCAATAATGGCCATGCGCTGGCGATTTTATTCATCATCATGATATGACCTATGTAAAGCTGGAAATGACATTAACCATCAGATAATAAGTAAATTCAATATAGTTTATTTTGTTTAACTAAAAGAAAAAAGAAAAACGGAGTAACTTAAGGAAAGGTATAACTGATGAAAAATAGCAAATGAATAAATAACATGTATTTGTAAATGATACTCCTCAAGACTTGGAATTAGGGGTAGACACAAACAAAAGGATTCACAGAACTATCCTAATTATTTAAGTGATTCTGGGATTTATTTTATATTTAAAGTATAAAGATTTTACCTAATTTATAAAAATATTTTAACTTACAAAACATTAATTCTAAAGCCAGTATATATTTAAAACGTTATGAAATATCCGACAAACAATAACATTTTGTAGTTTCCCTAAAACAACGGAAAGTCGTTTAAAATAAATATTTTTGTTTGTTATCGCGTGTTTGAGTTTTTCACTTTCCACTGCATTTAAGATACCAGATGACATCAGAATGGAAGGTTCAAGAGAGACTTCTTGATGACGAGAAATCCACTTGAAATAAAAATCTCAGAACGGCTGAAAAGCAGTCTAAAATGAAACCTGTTGTAAGTAAGATGCTACGTTAAATGGAAATATGATTGAGTTTTAAAAATAAATTTGTTAAGCGCAAAGCTACACAGAAAGCTATCCGTTCCGTATCTCTAGTGGCGGAGAAGGAATACATTGCTAGTGGTAGCACGATATGACTATTGTACGTATGCAAAAAAAGAGGCCTCCTAGTGGTACAACGGTGTGTCTACGGACTCACACCGGTAGAAACGGTTTTCGACAACTGTGGTAGGCAGAGCAAAGATAGCCTATTGTGTAGCATTATGCTACATACAATAAAACAGCTAGTAGTGGTTCTTCCAAAGTGAAAAGGAGCGTTTATGAGAACCCCAAAAATACTTTTATAACCCCTATTTTATCTCTATACAGCCAACAAATCACATATCTAAATTCAAAAAATCTAGTGGTGTTCTTCTTCCTCAGTGACAGCCTAAAGTAACCTCACACATAGGATACTATTGGTTGCAACATACTTATCCTATAATATAACCTTTTCCACTCTTGGTTACGTCTTGTTACAGAAAGTGAAACTCAGGGTTAATTTTACACTTGGCTTGGAATTGATTTATCATATTATCGACTAGAACTAAATAAAATTAGGTATGTTTCTTATCATGTTAAACATAGAGACTATAGAAGAATGTAGTATAATGTATCTTTATATTACAACCCTTCCTATTCTAAATGGATGTCACACAACCATATAAACCACGTAATATAATAACACTAAACTAGCATTACAATAATACATAAATCAGTATGTAATAAAATATCACTTTCAAATGGTACATAAATTAAAGGGCAACATGTCAGGTTTTAGATGCATTATGTCAGACCGATGTATTCCCAAAACAAATAAAGCCATGGACATTAAACCATTCAACACATCAATGTTAAAACATAGTCAAAATATGAAAATTATAAACGTACCTTGGATAGCAAACAATTCGGTGTACTTTGAATCAACACCTTATTATAATATTACAAAGAGAAAGTTCACAAGAAGGGTTTGTTTTGAATCTCTCGCAAAGATACACGAGGGCTATCTGCGCTAGCAGTCCGTAATTTAGCAAGGGAAGACTAGAGAGAAAGCAGCTAGTCATCGCCACCCACCGCAAACTCTTGGAATACGCTTTTACAAACGAATAGTGGAATTGACAGTAGCTTGTAACGCTTCCACGGCTGAAATGGCTAGCATGCTTGGTGGGACGGGAATTCGAACCCACAACCCTCACATTGCAAGTCAAGTACCATAACCACCTGGTCATGTCGATCCCCAAGAAGTATAATAGAAATATATAAATATACGTAAAGAGCCATAGTTTATATATGTATTATATAGTATATATACATAGTAGCAAAATTACAAGCCAGAAGATTAATAAAAAACCAGAAACGTACTCTTAAAATACAAGGTACTTAGCACATTTTACAAAACAACCCTCTCAAAACAGAAAAACAAGTTCATGAAAACAGTCTTCGTAAAAATAATGTGAGAATTATAACTGTGTACAAGGAGAAAAAAAATCATGTTAGTTAGCGAACTGAATGTCATTACTTTTTATTGTGGTTAATTGTTTATTATTATACCTTTAAGACTGTTTTGCATTGTTACTTTAAGAATATATATTTAGAACTAGCCTAAAGGTGACCGAACCTTGTGAGATATTCTTGAGATTACAACCTAAAATATCGTTAACAGCGACAGTACCCGACTGATGAAACAATTTTTTTATAAGTAGAAATGTAAAAAAAGTGTATTTAATTAGGTATACGGATGATCAGATTGATTTAGAGTTTTACTTTCAAGTAAATAGATTAGAATGAGAAAAGGAATAACAAAAATATAACAAAATTTTGGTTTAGTTTGAATTTCGCGCAAAACTACACGATCGCTATCTGTGCTAGCCATCCCTAATCTAGCAGTGTAAGACTGGAGGGAAGGCAGCTGGTCATCACCACCTACCATCAACTCTTGGGCTACCCTTTTACCAACGAATAGTGGGATTGATCGTAATATTACAACGTCCCCACGGCTGAAAGGACGAGCATATCTGGTGTGACTGGGATTCAAACCCGTGATCTTCAGATTACGAGTCGAGTGTCTTAATCACTTGGTCATGCTGAGCCTCAAAAGTTTGGTACCCATGGAACTTCATTTATTATATAGTTTTAGAAAACTGTTTCTCTTAGACACAAATTGATCATTTCCCCTCCAACAAACATCTTTATGATGACGTCACAAGTCTTGCTTACTAAGGGTCACTTAAAATTTGACCTGGTGAAGTTCAGTTACTGCTTATGGCCAGCTATTTGGCCTCAAAGCAATGCTGCATATCCTCTCGCAAAACAAATGCCCAAGCCTTTGTCCATATGTTATAAGATTAGCAGAGATGGCGCCATTACATCACTGCTCCCTACAGATGGAAGCACCCTGGGATAGTGGTTAGGGCATTACTGGAAATTCAAGGATCTCTATCCACTAGGCCAAGACAACTAAAACAGGTTGTACACCAAGTCATTGATCAAGTTAATGTTTTCACAACAGTGATATTCCTTTTTTAACTTATTCGAGCCTTATGTACTGTGTCAGTCACCTTTACATGGCTTATCTACAATCGATCAATTGTTTTCCTACTGAGCACCTCAATAAATTGTACTTATGGCTCCTTCAACCCCATAACCTCACCGATGGTGAACCTATGATTTATTTCTGTGACACATAGTTTCCTAAGATCCCTCTACTGGGCAAGTGATATATCTTTTCAAATTCATGTTGGGGTTACTGTAAAGTCAGATCGAGTAACGGAGCTAGTCTCTGCAATCTAAAAGATGAAGTAACCAGGTCAATGGAGGAGGGTACTTAGGGGTTTACAATTTTTGATACAAGTCAATTTTCCTCAGGAGTTCCTGAAGTCAAGTAGCACATCAACTTCCGCTTTTCATTCTCATTTCCTTATTTCATAAGGTATTATAATCCAGGAAATATGCAACAAAGGAAATGACCAATAATCATCATTAAGGAAGTTGAGTATCATCAAATACCCCAGCTCCCCGTGTCACAGTGGTATGTATGCGGAATCCCACTACTAAAAACCGGGTTTCGATACTCGTGGTAAGCATAGCGCAAATGGTTCATTGTGTAACTTTGTACTTAATTTCAAACAAACAAACAAATACCTCATTGAACTGGATAGTTAGAAGTTTCTTCGTTAAGCCCCCCAGCTCCACTATAAGATTGATATTTAAGTCTAGAATGTCTTCCATAATGCAAGTGACGTAATATTTAACTTCTTTCAAAACTAAATAAACATAAAAGCAAGAAGCCAGTATATTCATTAATTAATCTTATGTTGAGGAAATCGCAAAAGAGAGTTGAACTAGCCTGTACATCCTGTGATAGGTCAGGAGTCAAGTTTTCAGCATAACATAAAGACTGATACAATCCTAAATGGACTATACGATGAATCTTCCTCAGAATCATCAAGGTGAAGTTTACTGCTAAACTTTATAATTTAAATTCAAGAATATCAAGCAAACTTCTAAACTGTAATAAAACTAATTTCCACTATCACATGTTTGTTAATATAGATAGCACTGTTATGACTATGAATTAAGTTTCTAGTTCTCAGCTAACGTGTTAAAGGATACTTTTCGAAAATACCCTATACTGAATGGTACAAGAAAATACAGAAACAAAACCTGACTTAACCAATTTAACCCTTTGTTTCAGATTTAACTACATTCTACTGCAGCAGTATTGACACATATAAATCCACTTTAACATCAACAGCCTTTCTTGACAAATGGGTAACTTTACTAAAATAACACAAAAGTAGTTTCACTGCGAAATTCCACTGAATAAAATAAAGTCCACTGTACCTTGGAAAAGTCTGGCAAACCTTTAATTTCATCACAGGATTACAACTTAACTGTTAAACATTGTCTATTAGCAGATAACTCATTTATGCTATCTAAACCTACAATATTAACGCACAAACCAAGATCAGAGATTACACTTCGACACGTGGTGATGACTTCAAAAGCAATTTGAAATCAAGCTTCTCCTTTTAATGCAAATCCATCATCATTTGAGAAAACAAAACTGGTTTTCACTGGCTGGAAAGGTGGTTTACATATTAACAGCTGATGTATACTGCAAGTTTAAGTAGTTTTAATGGCTCCTATTTCTATAAAAAAAAAACACTTTGTATCTGTGTATTTTTAAGAGCATGAACCACGCTACGTTCTAGCCATCACACGTGATGGGACAAATGGTCATCACTTTCTACTAGCTTGCTATCTTTACTTGACCAGCATATCTGATGCATTGATTCTTGTGCAGACATAAGGAAGGGACACAGCTACCAATGACTAATAACTAGACAAACTCTAACATGCATTTCACCTACCTTGTCCTTCAGATGAATTTTGATGCCCTCCTATATTGATTATTAGTACAAGTGGTGCAGGTCAAAAATTACTTCTGCTGAGCAGCTAGATCGACATGAGTCACAAAGTAGTGTCCACATGTCTATACATGTTGTCTGTCTTCTGCTTAGGTCTTTTGTAATTTTGAGCTGACACCGCTTTATCCCTGGTGCAGCCACTACAACAACCACTGCAGATTTACTCTTCTGTTGCAACTATGTTGCGATTACCATCTTATAAGTTGCCACTATAGGTGAAGTCCCTGTTGGAAACTTGTAGTGTCACATGCACTCACAGCCCCCTCTACAAACGTACTGACGAGAATATTTCTTACCTTCGTAGATATCATGTTAAAATACACTTAACCATGTAAGCATCACAACTCATCAATATACACAGATAAGCCTATGTGAGTACCATATTTCAGAATCGCGTACTCTTCCAAGCAGATGGTTCTCTTTTATAATGGGACAAATTGATAATTGAACAATAGTTTTTTACCTCTAGAAGTTGATTGGATTAGACTCATATGATCTACAACGAAAGAGCTGACACTGACATTACACATTCAGTCATCTCAGTGGGAGCCCAACACACAAAACTCTGAAAAGTTTGATGAAGTATAAAAGTTCCGCATTAAACAGAAAACTTCTCTGAGTCCGCTTCACTTTAATTTCACCCTTAAACAATTACACCCTTTTGTTTGCTTTCCACAAGTTTTACTACAAACTGAAATACATCTTGAATACTTTTTCACAAGTAACATAAAAGAGAAGCTATAAAAAACACAAAGGCACAGACTGGCTACCCCTTCAGTAATAATTAGATCCTAGCCACTGGCATTAAAAATGTTGAATGAGGTAACCTGCGATATTTCAAGATTTGGAACAAATGTTAAATTAAACATTAGGATTCAGTGAGAATACACACAAAAACAAACATTGTATTGATGAAGGTATCAATAAAAATAAAGGTAGACATATATAAGGGAAAACAGTATGTTTTATTTTAGTGTAAGGAAATTTTTGTTTTAAGTTAATGAAACTAATTTGCTATACCGCTAAACTTGAAAACAAACAAAAAATCACACAATCATAATAGCTAACTATAACATAAACAGTAAGACGGGAACAAGACCAAACTCTTTCATTAAAACTGCCTTCAAGCCAAAAATCTCTCACACTCTACACATAAATAACCATATGACATCTTTTGGTGTTCAGTGGTATCACACACCATGAATGACAATTAGCAAGTGGCATTAATAAGTAAAGTACGGTTGACTGACTGATTAGAAATAGCCATAAACCTACACAGTGGGCTGACTCTGCCCACCACGTGTGTCGAAACCCGGTTTCTAGCGGTAACACATTCATATGTATGTACGTATTTTTTATATTCATTGTTTTACTAAAAAGAAGAAGAAAATGGTTTTCTTTATTTTAGCAGAGATGGAAGTGAAACATGGCGTAAATAAAATAAAATAAGTTCCAAAAACAATATTTACAATTCCAAGACAGTCGCCAATCTTGCCGATATGTGCAGGAAATTTATTATAATGAACCCCCGCGTCTTTCCCGAATTCAAGTTCAGTAAAAGTAAAAAATATTACTTTTCCAATTTCTTACATTTTTTTCGTGAAGAACTGCCAATGTTCCTGCTTCTCTGAGATTTATAATTATTGCCAGTTCGAACGAACTGATCCTCGATGATCAATCAAACCGACCCTTCCAGCTAATTTCGTCTTGAATCTGACGTTAACAAACCTGGGAGCAGATTACGAGCTCGTGTTTATCAACAGTATACGAAAATAAAGATCACGCGACTTAAAAGCGCGTTTACATGGATTCAGCGCTGCTAACCTTTAGTATCGCGGGTCATTATACAAATTGACGAGTCGAGTTTCTGGTATTACGAATCTTGCATCACATAGGTGTTTGTTAATTTTGCACAAAGCTACTCGAGGGTTATCTGTGCTAGCCGTCCCTAATTTAGCAGTGTAAGACTAGAGGGAAGGCAGCTAGTCATCACCACCCACCGGTTGCAACTCTTGGGTTACTCTTTTACCAACGAATTGGGATTGACCGTCACATTATAACGCCCCCACGGCTGAATGGGCGAGCATGTTTGGCGCGACGGGGATGCGAACCCGCGACCCTCAGATTACGAGTCGCATGCCTTAACACGCTTGGCCACGCCGGGCCTCACGTAGCTGAAAACAAAAACATTCCTAATATTTTGCTACAAAGCGTAGATGATAATTTCCCAGTTACTTATATATGTATAAACCTATGTAACAACATACACTTAACACGAAGTGAAATGATTTACTTACATACGTATACATGCGTAAAAATGTAAAAAAAAAACCACTTAAATACAAGTTTAAAATACGTGGGTATTAACGAATATTTACCTGTGGCTAATTATCTTCTTTGCGAAGTTTATTTATTTATTACTATCACAATAACTTAAATCAGGTGAACTAAGCAAATAGCCCGATGTGGTTTTGCTATAAGAAAATACACACACACACCTCTCACAATAATTTATATTTTAAACGACATATTTTTACAGTAGATGGCAGCACTTACATGGAGAAATATGTATTCTAAAGGACGAGTTTTTCTAATCACCTGAGCAGAAAACACCTCTCTACTATTATCTCTATTTACATTAAAAGGATTTTCTTATACAGCAAGCTTATAAAAAACCGCTTACATTAATTAATTTGTTTATGTTAGCATGTTTTCGTATTATTTTTGTTGTCGGATAAGAGCTGTGATAAAAGCTATTTCAAAGTAAAGTTCACTGTGGCGCACTCTATCACACACGGCCCGCCATGACAAAGTGGGTTAAGGCGTTCTACTCGTAATCCGAAAGTCGCGGATTCGAATCCCCCCTCACACCAAACATGCTCGCCCAAACCCAAACGCAAACAAACATGGCAGGGGTTTAGTTTAGAGAGAGAGAAATCAGAAGAATTCTCTCTTCCAACTGGGGTGTTCAGGAACGTTGTGGTTCCTCTTAGTCCCCTTCGTGGAAGGTTATTGAATTTAGCTTTTTTTTTAATAATTTTTAAACTCTTTTTTGGGTGAAGGAGTAAAGTTTAATATTATTCGTGAACGAGGCAAAGGTAGCACCGGAGAGAAAGGCCAAATCCCGTCCCGAAAGGTAGATGTCATAGTAAATGTGAACATAAACCTAAACGACCCGATTCAGGGCATGGCAATAAAGTTGCCTTGGCTGGGATCTAAAGATCCAATGCCTAAGTTTTTGCTGTGGGGGGAAACGGGAGCACCCCGAAAAAAAAACACTTTCACAGGACAGGCGCCGAAAGTTTTACCTGTCCTGTGCCCGAGACCTGAAAAAGAAACATACATGAATTTTGCCCTTTAAGTACTTTGTTGTGTGATTTGTGATTCTTGAAATATGTTGTATGGTGAAATAAATTTGTTTGGTGCACTAGTTAATTTATAGAGTGATGCCGTTAGTTTGTTTCTGTGTTCTGCTTTTAAATAGTATTTGTGTGATATTTCTGTTAATCAATTTCCTATTGTTGGTAAGGTACTGATTTGATGTATATAATTTACTGGCGTGAATGATGGTAGACTGAATGCAGATCTTAGTATTCTGTTCTGTTGAACTTGGATTTTCTGGAGTGTGTTATTTGACATATTGTATGTTACTTGACATCCATACTTTATTAGTGGACGGATGTAAGCCTTGTATATTTGGATAATGGTGTCTGGTGAACATTTCGATTGTCTACTGGTTAGAGTCATTAGGTGTGAAATACGTTTTCTAATTGATGAGTGTATGTTGTTAACATGTTTTTTTCCATGTTAGTTTTGTGTCGAAAGTGATGCCAAGGAATGTGATGTTTTTGCTCATGTTAATGGGCGTATTTCCAAGTGATAATTTTATTTTTTCTAGATTTTTTCTTTGTTTTTTTAAGTTTCCTGTAGAAGGTGGTTGCTTGTGTTTTGGTTGGATTTAAAACTACTCTCCACTTGTTGCTCCAGGTCGAGACGTTGTTCAGTGATTCTTGCACGCGAGACATGCTCGCCCTTTCAGCTGTGGAGACTTATAATGTGACGATCAATCCTACTATTCGTTGCCAAAAGAGTAGCCGAAAAGTTGGCGGTGGGTAGTGATGACTAGCTGCCTTCACTCTAGCCTTACACTGCTAAATTAGGGACGACTAACGCAGATTGCCCTCGTATAGCTTTGCGCGAAATACAAAACAAACAAACTCTCACACACATATACGGCATTAATAAATTACTGGTAGTTTTATATCCGATGCTTTTGTTTTCTTTCAGACATATTTTAATAGGTTTTTTTTGGGGGGGGGGAGAATAACATTATAGACGGTTACAATGTATGAAAGTAAGATTTGTGTTAAATAACACGATTTGCCGATATTTGTGGTAGTTTGAATTGCAAAAAAACAACAACAACAAAACTGCCTCACTAAGTAAAGCTAGTAGATTAACAGCTTTAGGTCTTTAGCTCAGTTATTAGAGCATCCGCCAAATGTGTGTATGTAATAACAAAACATTTGCGCGTAACCAATGGTCGTTACTTGACCTTGAAATAGGCCAGACGACGGGTATTGTTTCTGTGTGAGGAAGAATATGGTATTCTGAGTTTATGAGAAAAGGTCATAATTTATATCACTAGTAAGGTCATCATTGATCTCAGTTCCTTTAGCATTCACTTCTAATGTTAATTGTCCAATGCTCGAATCCTGCTCATATACTTAGCTAATATATCATCTTTCCAATCAACAACCTTTCGTGAGACAGTTGTTGTTTGTGAAATTTCGCGCAAAGATACACGAGAACTGCGCTAACCGTCCCAAAACGATAGATAAGAGGGAAAGACGCTGATCAACAGAACTTCCCCCACCTTGCGAGCTACTCTAAAATAATTATTAGATATGTTTTTATCTTTCGTTGTGCCAAATAAATGTCTTTTTTTGTACTTTTAATGTAAAAGCATAGAATGTATGAAAAGAAATGAAAAATTCGTACCTGTTACAAACTTGCTTTCTCCCCCAATAGCTTAACGATAAATCTGCAGGCTTATGACGCTAAAAATCAGGTGTTGATCCCCGTAATGGGCAGGATGCAAATAAGCTATTGTGTAGTCTTGTGCTTAACAACTACCAAACCGTAATGTTACAAATTTTGAATTTAACTAAGCGGTACATTTAATTTTTAAGAATAAGAAAAATTCCGTGTTCATAATTATTTTTAGTATAAAACTATTACAACTTATTCACCCCTCCTTCTCCTATGCTAGATAAACCGACAATGGGCTATCTGCGCTCTGTCCTCCACGGAAAAATGAATGCCGAATTTTTAGCGATGTGCGTCTTTAAACTTCCCGCTAACCCACTGGAAGGGGGGTTGGATTATTAGGGGTCACTGATAACCAGAGATACCGACAAGATTTGCAAGTGGGTGTTGTTAATGAAGAAAACAAGTGATTGTTAACGAATGTTCATAACCACAGAAGTCGACAAGGGAATGCTTCTTGGTGTTATTAACGAAGGAACCGCACGTGGGTTGTTAATATGTGCTGCTGAATAATATGAGCACATAATGCATGAATAGAAGTGAATAATTTTACATGAATAAAATCGGGTCATATGTTGAAGTCCCTATTAACTAGAAGTTTAGGTTTCGGGCGTAAAGCCTGATCTCTGTTCTCGACCAAGAATATTCTAAGTCGAACGGCAAGGTTTTCGATGCGCGCAAGCCACTTTCATTGTTGACTTGTAAAATAATTTTAAACTGCTCTGTACATGACTGAATGTGCGCTCAACGTATTAATTTGTTTGTTTGTTTTGAATTTCGCGCAAAGCTACCCGAGGGCTATCTACGCTATCCGTCCCTAATTTAGCAGTGTAAGACTAGAGGGAAGACGCTATAATGTTACAGTCAATCCCACTATTCGTTGGTAAAAGAGTAGCCCAAGAGTTGGCGGTGGGTGATGATGACTAGCTGCCTTCCCTCTAGTCTTACACTGCTAAATTAGGGACGGCTAGCACAGATAGCCCTCGAGTAGCTTTGTGTGAAATTCAAAAACAAACAAACAATACTCGTGAGCAACAGCTAATTAGCTTCTCACTAATTTATGAGCACGATTAACTAAGATTTTACTGGTTTTCTATAAATCAAACCTTAAAAGCTATCAAAATGAATGAATAGCCCCGTAATGGTAGGTTTATGATAAGTATTCCAATAATGTGTAATCCGAAGGTTGCGGGTTCGAATCCCCGTTGCACCAAACATGCTCACCCTTTCAACCGTGGGTGCGTTATAATGTTACGGTCAATCCCACTATTCGTTGGTAAAAGAGTAGCCCAAGAGTTGGCGGTGAGTGGTGATGACTAGCTGCCTTTCCTCTAGTCTTACATTGCTAAATTAAGGACGGCTAGCACAAATAGCCATCGTGTAGCTCTGCGTGAAATTCAAAACAAACCAAACCAATAATGTGAATACATCTTACGCAAGATACAAGTATCCAAAAACAGTAAAGTATTACTTTCCTTGTGTTAAATAATTTAATGTTATCGTGTTGTTGGTTTAAATAGGTCAGAAAGTTCATAGCTACTTTGCCTACATTGAAAACCGTTACAAAATCAGCGCTTAACAGCAAAAATCAATGTCAAAACGATCACTTATATGTTTAGTTTACCAAAGGTCTCCCATTGCTTTCAGACAAAAATTCAGATTCTCCCATATAAAGATATATCCTCCCTCCAATTTTCATAGATATTGGATTATATATTACCTTTAACTCATATAGATACATTACACGAACAGTTACAGTTCTTCAAGCGCTAACATTTATTCTGTGAAGACTTACATTTGTAATATATGTATAAACGTTGAGAGGGAACTGTTGGCTTTGTAACCAGACACATCGAACTGTCACCAAATTAACTTGGCAGGGACGAACACTAAACACAAATGGACTAGTATATATTTTTATTGTGGGTTATTTCCACACACAAAAAGTTATCTTTAAAAACAAAAGCTTCTCATAGGTAATATCGGCTTACAGCAAGACCACATTACGTCTTGAGTTAAAGATCGTAAAGAAGAAATCAGTCTGATTTACTGCTTCGACCGACCTTCGCTGCCTGGTGAGGCAAAGTAACGATAAACCCATCTGTTTGTGTGATCTGACCGCTTGTTGGAACGATTACTAAAAAAAATTTTCACCATTACAAACTCTGATCTGTACGACACATTTTTTAAAATTATTTATAGTGCAACATAGCGCATTACACGTGATTTTTATACTTTTTTACTTTGTTATTTCCGTAGCTTCTAATTTTCCAAGAATTTTCAGTCACGAACCTTTCAACCTGCTCGCGCTCACTATCAATGCCCCTATAAACCTCGAGGATATTTTCTTTATCCTCATGCCGTTCTATCAACTAGTCCACCCTCAAGCTAAAATATGTTTTTAACGAAAAACTTCCACCCCTTGCACACAACTTTTGCGTGAAGCAACAACAACGATGGACACATCCCTGACTGAATTCCTGTTGTAACCACTCTTAGAGTTTTTATGTACGTGGTTGTTAAACGTAAAAGACCTGACAGTAACATCAAAGTAAGGTCGATCGTGGTTTGGTCATTCCGGCTCTATAGTGGTTTCACTGGGTCAGTTCCAGTTCCGGGCTGACTTCAACAAACCTTTCTACAGCTCTTGAGCTGTTCTGGAGCTTCTTTACACTGCTCCGACTATCTTTATTTGGCTCCAGCTCTGGAGCAACAAAATTCCGTGGCTAATAATCATGGTACTATTTATGGATTTTTATGGCATTACTTAGAATTAAAACATTCCATACGGTTATAAGGGTTTTCAGTAAAATGAAAGGGGAATATTAAAACATTCCACACGGTTATAAGAGTCTTCAGTAAAATGAATGGGGAATATTAAATCATTCCATACGGTTATAAGAGTCTTCAGTAAAATGAATGGGGAATATTAAAACATTACATACGGTTATAAGAGTCTTCAGTAAAATGAATGGGGAATATTCAAACATTCCATATGGTTATAAGAGTCTTCAGTAAAATGAATGGGGAATATTAAAACGTTCCATACGGTTATAAGAGTCTTCAGTAAAATAAATGGGGAATATTCAAACATTCCATACGGTTATAAGAGTCTTCAGTAAAATGAATGGGGAATATTAAAACATTACATACGGTTATAAGAGTCTTCAGTACAGTGAATTGGGAATATTAAATTTCACCTTAAAGTTTTATATATTTATTTTTACGGTGCACCTTCAACAAGATCAAGATCAACGTGAATACATTAACATTAATTTCTTATTAAACAATTACAATAAAAGAACAGTGATAACATAAAATAAGTCAATGAAATTTATGTTCCGTTTTTGTCTTAAAGGGTTTCTCTGAAAACATTTTAAAATATACTGAACATTTTGCGCCACATTCTACGTCTATATAATGATTTTTCTATGATCACAGTTGTACTAAGTTATTATAAGACAACATTTAACTTTATATTTATATATATCCATGTAATAATAGACATTTAAAATTAAACCTCTGCACATTGAAATAAATCGTTTTCACGAAACAGTGAGTTTTCAAGCTTTTTCACAGTGAGATTACAATGGGTAAATAAACTCAAAGTTTATTTCGGAGTTGTTTCACGCCGAAGAAAGTACAGAAAACATCCAAAGATATGAAGTTAATTATTTGCCTTTTTAAAAAAATTCTTCACTAGGTGAACAAGTCTACAGATAGCTTCAATAAATGACACCAACGAACGAAACAACACGTAGTGACGTTATTAATTACATATTTTCGTCAAACTTCAATTTAAAATCTGTTAAAATAAGTTTCGTTGTTAAAATAATCTAGAAATGTAAGCGAAGACCAAACACACAGAAAAACAACAAAAAATACTGTAATGTTATTTACGTTTTATCTTAATTTCATTTAAGCCATCTTTATTAATGCATTAATGTATTATTTGAAATAGCTCCAAATTAAAAATAAAATTGAATCAAAATTAAAAATTAAGTGTATATTTAGAACGCAAATTATAGTTTCTGGAAATATTAAAACAAACTACGATATATAATTAGTGTTTGTGGCAACAAGGTATCATGCCCAATGTTACAGGATTCGTTGAAATTTGTTGTGTGGTTAAATCTGGAAGTACTTTCTTACCGTGTGTGCGCTAAAGCGACGCTTCTAAAGTCAAAGGCCTAGTTACCTTTATTCTGCAGTGAAAATCCACACTGCGGTCGTTCTTGAACACTGTCTGGTGGTAATGAAATCTTAACCAGTGTTCTTCCAAGTGAGAAAGACAAGCAAACCTGACATGACAAAATGGACAGGCATATCCATCAAAAAGTTCGTCTTTCAGATTCATCATCGAGCTTTACACAACACAAACTAATAAAACTCAAAAATTTACGCAAGTAGGCCTGCAAACGCGACGACACACAAGACCTTACCAAGGTCTGTCTGTGAGACACACCTTCTCTGTCTGGACAGCATGCCTCGCGCTTCCAGCAGGTGTATGAGCCAAGACACTGGTTTAAGTGTTAAAACGTCAGTTATCATAAAAAAGATACATACAACGTAATAAAATGAGCAAACGATGTTAAGAAAAGAATATAACAATTCTTTAATACATAACAGAAATGACGTTTTTAACTCATAGTAGAGTATGACAACGTGGGTGAGTAAAAATTATAATACAAAAAAATACCAGCTCATAATTAAGAAATCTCCGCGTACATTTATCTATTGTGCTGTTTCACGTAATATTTTGCTGCTCTCTGTTATCACGCGTAATACGCTGCTATAAACGCTATTTTACTTTCTTATGGTAATTAATGAAGCCTTAAAAAACTTCATTCTCATTTACCAAAGAAAGTTAATATATTTTATGACAAGTTTTCATTATATGACATCAAGGATATTGAATTTTAATGTTTGTAAGACAAGAAAGTCTTATATAAATAAAGAATATTTTCAACCAAGTTACTTCTGCCTGATATACTTTTATTTTTACCTCATAACATTATCTGTGAGTTCTATGCACTAACTTCAAATAAAATTAAATATTTATCTTGAAACACACAAAAGTAGACGTTGTTTCATCACACATCTACGCAGTGAGTTATATATGCTCTAACCAAATTAGAGCACGATATATAATTTTACCTCACTAGTTATTCAAACTTATTGTTAGTGTGCCCGGGCTACATATCCAAGGATTCCTGTTTCGTGGCCCATTGTTGTAAAAATAGGCTTCCTTCTTTTTACCCATGGATGCGCTTATAACATTGATCATTATTTGATCAGACGAGCGTGGTATGGTCTGTTGAAAAGCTGTCTTCTCACTAGTCTTCCAGTTCAAAATTGGGAATGGCCGTGCGCAGATAATCCAATGTGTAGCATTCTGCAAAATTTTGTAAAGCTTTTCAATACACTCATAAGGTCACAAGTGAATCAGCGGTAAGTCTAGAGACTTAAAACGCAAAAATCCGAGGCTAGATTCCCCGCTGCGGAAACGTATAATATTTCAATAAAAAATAAAATTGTTTAATTTTAAACACTGCAGAAAACTGCTTTCTAAAATTGTTATTGGCCCGGCATGATCAGGTGGTTAAGGCACTTAACTCGTAATCCGAAGGTCAGGGGTTCGATTCCCCGTCACACCTAACATGCTCGCCTTTTCAGCCATAGGGGCGTTGTAATGTTAGATCAATCCCACTATTCGTTGATAAAAGAGTAGCTCAAGAGTTAACGGTGGGTGGTGACGACTAGCTGCCTTCCCTCTAGTCTTACACTGCTAAATTAAGGACGGCTAGCGCAGATAGCCGTTGTGTAGCTTTGCACGAAATTCAAAAACAAACAAATTGTTATTAGATATTGCTATTTATTGAGGGTTAATTAGGGTTAAAAATAGGTCAACACCCAACGAATTGGCAGGTGTTATATTAGATTGTCCAGAAATAAATGTGTCGGAATTCTCACAATGACATTTAGGAGCTGAATATTGAGTAACTTATCGTTGGTTGGTTGGTTTAATCCAACGTTTCTCGCTTACAAGGTGTCTTAATTGTCTGCTGTTTCAACTCTACTCAAAGTAAGTTTCACAACCCCCAAGGCAGCATGGACAAGAAAGATTTTTGTCTGATTTTCCTCTACGACTTCAAACTTGGACAAAAAGCTACCGAAACTACACGGAACATCAACCAGGCATTCAACCATGGATCTGTTACTTAACGTAGAATTCAGCGTTGGTTCTAAAGATTTCGATATAGAGATGAAAGTCTTGAAAATCACGAAGGTCGTAGAAGGAAACCATCATTATATGAAAACACATTAAGAGAAGTAGTTGAGACAGACCTTCGCACAACAGTAAGTGGGCTTGCAGAAAAGCTAAGCATAAGCAAATCAAGTATTGCCAACCACCTGAGTGCTATTGGAAAGACGAAAAAGTTGATAAATGGGTTCCGCATTAGTTGACTGAAGATCAACAAAACCGGCATTATGAGACCTGTCAACGATGATGCTCCAAAAATGAACGAATTGGCAATCGAGGTTCTGCCTCATCCACCTTATTCCTCAGACCTTTCCTCTACAGATTTTCATTATTTCAAGCACTTCGACAACGTTTTGAACAACAAACACTTTCAAAACCAAGCAGCTGCAGAAGAAACTTTCAGGAAGCTCATTGAGTATAAAAACTCTGATTTCTATGGAAGGAACATGAACACTGTCTTTACACGTTGGTAAAAATGTATTGAAACAAATGGTGTTTACTTTGATTAAAGCATGTTTTACGACACTGGTTTATACTTTTTCCAAACTTTGCAACTCGGCATGGCCAGGTGGGTTAAGGCGTTCGACGCGTAATCTGAGGGTCGCGGGTTCTAATCCCCGTCCTACCAAACATGTTCGCCCTTTCAGCCGTGGGAGCATTATAATGTTACGGTCAATCCACTATTCGTTGGCAAAATAGTAGCCCAAGAGTCTGCTGTGGGTGATGACGACTAGCTGCCTTCCCTTTAGTCTTACACTGCTAAATTATGGATGACTAGCGCAGATAGCCCTGGAGTAGCTTTGCGCGAAATTCAAAATAAATCAAATCCAATCTTTGCAGTTTAAAAAATGCATTTAATTCTGCACAACCTAATATATTCTGATAATTTCAACGATTACTAAACTTGAATTAAAGTACAAACTAAAACACAGGGCACTGGATGTAAATGTATAACAATAAATGCAATTACTGTTTACGCTATTAATGCAAATGGTCAATCTTAAAAAAATTAAAGAGGCCTTTTGTAATTTTAGCTTCAGTCATTTTGGTTAATTACTGTAACCTAAATTGCAGACTCTTGTATTGGACTCCCATCATATTTGCGCCTCCTGGTGTGTAGACATACTAGGTGTTTTCTATATCCTTTATTTAAAATTTACTTAAACATTTTTCTACATTTATGTGTGTGTAAATATCTGTAGTTTTTTAGTGTAGAACGTAGGTCAAGAAATGTAGGCAAGTTTTCTTCGTTGTAATTACTATTGTTGTGGACATCACGTAATCTTTCTCGAGGTAAAAACTGCTGTAAATTAGAACTCACGCTATAAAAGTGAACAGCGATACTTTGAAGATAAATCACTCCTAATTTTTCTTTTGTAATGTATGAAGTGCAAGCGCCCTTAGAGGGATGATTCTTATAGATTTTTTTCAATTTGTTCTACATTGTGTCCAGTCTCTCTGAACTCAGTCAAGGTCAAGAAATTCACTTTAATTCCGCTTTTATTTTCTGGCCGAACATCTTGTGGATCCAACGTGATTACTTGAAAGAAAAGCAATAAACCTGATTATACAACACCTGTTATCATGCTCGTTATACCGCAGCTTGAATTTAACAATCTTCAAGAAGTATTAAATGTTTCATAAGTTTTTCAAACAAAGCTCTTCTGATAGAACATATCAGATGGTCTTATTCACATCGTCCGGCATGGCCAGGTGGTTAAGGCGCTTGACTCGTAATCTGAGGGTCGTAACTAAGTATCCTTCCAATCTACAACTGAGATACAGGCGTCCAAAATATTAATTTTCTGGGATTGACCGTAATATTATAACGTTTTCGCGGCTGAAAGTGCGAGCATGATTGATGTGACGGGAATTCGAACCCACAACCCTCATACTACGAATCGAACGAATTTACCACCTGGCCATGGCGGACCATATGAATAAGACCATGTGAAATATTCTATCAGAAGAGCTCTGTTTGAAAGTTTATGAAATATTGAATACCTTTTTAAAGATTGTTAAGTTTAAGTTGCGGTATTTTAAACACAAATGCAAAAGTTTTAATGCCAATAATTTGTTATTAAAATGCTATTTTGCTAATGAACTAAACAAAATTCATGGTTACGTTTTGTTGTGATGAGTTAATAAAATAAATTTAATATAATAATAATAATATGAATACCTTATATTAACATTCTCACTATTTTAGTTAAAACAAATCAAATCAAAACTAGTTTCATGGTTCAAATACCGTTTGGTCCAAAAACGTTAAATCTCTCAAGTGCCTCGGAATTTTGTGTAGCTACAAGGAAATAGGAACACAAGAGACAGTCTGCATATATATATATATATAATCCAGCATATGCACCAGCCTTCGCTTGGGTTATTATGTTGATATATTGTTGGCGACTATGTTAAGGATAATTATAGATGACACTGTACGTCACGTTAACTAACCTATGTAAAAGTAGTGCGGGTCGCGTCACACACGATTTAAAAATTAAATCGTTTCTGAATTAGGGTATCTTCTGCTATATCAACAATAATAATTAAACAATAAACCTCTTTAATCAACGGAGAATATAAACTAAGAAATCACCTTTTTTCCAGATTTGTAGTTTACATATTTCAATTTATACTTTCAGTACGTAGACTAACAACAATATTCGGTTATACTTCTCTTGTTTAGCGACACAACATAAAAGCCATTGTTACCAAAATGTTCTGGTTTTCTTTATATTAGAAGTTTTATATAAGGAACCTCTTCTTCTCCATTAAGGTTTTCGATAGCTTGCCTCATTAAAAGATGCGTACACATGTGGATGAGATAAGTAATTATAGCCGTGTTCGTGCCTTTGGGATTCACTTAGTATGGGTGTAAAACTTCAGGTTTCTAGAATAATTCCTCTTGGAATTATAGCAAACACATTTTGTTTTCTGTGTTGTTTCTCAAAT